>NW_019272072.1:236850-264325 GCF_002738345.1 Cucurbita maxima
AAAAAAAAAAAAAAAAAAAAAAAAAAAAAAAAAAAAAAAAAAAAAAAAAAAAAAAAAAAACTCAAACACAAAAACCTGTGATCGCATCTCCTGTGAGTGCACAACCTTTGAAGGTTCCGTCATACGCTGCATAACAACTCCATCTGTGAGTGCACAACCTTTAAAGGCTCCCTCATACGAACCCATCCAAAATAATCACACCTGTGGCCGCACCTCCTGACTTTAAACTGCTAGTCTAAACATGGTTTCGTCACCAAAGCTTTAGAGTTTAATCTATCTTTACAAAAATATTTTGTTTCTTAATTTATAATTAGTCATCAAAAGTAATAATTAGGTACAAATTTGGTTTAGAATTCAAAACTTTCAAATCTTGCTGTTCCTTAACCAGATTCAAATCCAAATTCTTGAACTCCTGGTACCTTAAATAAAGTTGGTCTCCTCTAATAACTAGGAATTTCTCTTTAAGATCATTAAATTCTTATAGACTCTAGGCTCAATATCCTTAATATAATTATGGTTTATCTTAAACACGCCAAACATAAAACTAAAGTGCGTTCAATTTAACTTCATTTTATTGTCATCTTGAATGATGTTTAGGGTATATTCTTGATTTACCTTAAAGCGGTTGTGACATGACAGTTCATATTAGTTAAACTTTCTGCAAAATCACAAGTTAAAAAACAACAACGATGAACCTAGGTCTATTAGTCATTTCAAAGACAATTTCTTTCTCCATCTTATCGATAATAATAGTTCAACTAAATCCATATTATGCAGAGAAACAAGTTTACGACTCCTAAAAACAGCTACCTAAATTATGTCCTAAAAATTTGAAAACATAAGTTATAGTTGATAATTACACAAAAATTTCCCTAAATTCATGAATTGGTGTCCAATTAGTTAATCCTAAAGATGGTAACTAGCATATAGTAATTGAAACTCCACATGAAGTAATTTAAAGTTCCCCAAAGTTTATCTCATCTTTAATGAAGCATGAATTGCATTGAAGTTCATGAAATGCTTATAGACTCCAACTCTGAGTACTATTAATGTGTTTCATTGAGTTTGTCATAAATGAAACTAAGGTGCATTCAATACAACTTTATTTTCTTGTCATACGAGACAAAATGGAAAAATTAAATCAAACAAACGGATGAACTGAACTGAATCAATCCAACCCAAATTGATTTAGTTTGTTTTTTTTTTTTGTTTTTTTTGTTGGGTTGTTGGTTTATTTGATAACCCCTTTATATTATAACAATGCGCTCCAACTACTAAGAGAAAATATATTTGAGTAAAAGCTAAAAAAATTTGATGTTCAAGAAAAGGCATATGGTTTAGTGGTGTGATTCTCATTTTGGGTGCAAGAGGTTATGAGTTTAATTCTTGAAATGCCCCTATGTCTAAATCTTTTCTTATCAAAGGACTTCATATTCGACATCAACCTAACTTTATATTCGACATTTTATACTTACCATCATGCTCTTAATACTCATAGTCTTTCTTAACATCCCATCCCTCGGCTTTATTCTTCAAGACACATTATTTTATACTTACCATCACGCTCTTAGTACTCATAGTCTTTCTTAACATCCCATCCCAATGCTTTATTCTCCAAGACACATCATTTTATGCTTACCATCATGCTCTTAATACTCATAGTCTTTCTTAACATCCCATCCCAAGGCTTTATTATCCAAGACACATCATTTTATACTTACCATCATGCTCTTAATACTGAAAGTCTTTCTTAACATCCCATCCCAAGGCTTTATTCTCCCAGACACATTCTACATCCAAGGACTTCATGTGTTTCCTGCAATAAAACAAAATACGACCTTAATACCTAGGCATAAGGCTTCATACATACGTTTCAAGTGGTAAAACAAGGGCATTTGGTCTAGTAGTATGATTCTTGCTTTGGGTGTGAGAGGTCTCGAGTTTGATTCTCAAAATGCCCCTTCAAGAGATTGTAGTACGAATTGTGGGGATGTAGCTCAGATAGTAGAGCGCTCACTTCTAATGTGGAAAGTTACGGGGTTGATACTTAGCATCTCCAAAATGAATCAATCACTAAATATATTATTTCTTTTCAATTCTTTCTTATTTACGACATAATGAGCCGGGATAGTTTTTCATGTCAATATTTTGAAAATTACTTCTTTTCAATTTTTCCTTATTCATGACATGTTGAGTAGTGATATTTGTTCATTTTCTCTATTATTGATGATGGAAAATTTAGGGTTTTGTGATGCAAGAATTGTAGGGATGTAGCTTCGCTTAGCAAGCGAGAGGTACGACTTAGCATACGAGAGGTACGGGGATCGATACCTCGCATCTAGGGGCATTTAGGGTGTTCATTTCCCATGTGGAAAGTATGGGGATCAATACCTTGCATCTTCAATTGAATCGATTACTAAATATATTATTTATGTTCAATTTTTTCTTATCTTTTCAATTTTTTTCTTATTTAGGACATAATGAGCTGGGATAGTTTTTCATTTTCACTATTACTGATGACGAGATGCTTAGGACTTTATGATGTAAGAATTGTGGGGATACAGCTTAGATGGTAGAGCGCTTGCTTTGCATGCAAGAGATATGGGAATCGATACCCTGCATTTCTAGATTTTCTTCATTTTCACTATTATTGATGATGGGAAATTTAGGGTTCTATGATGTAATATTTTATTTCTATTCGCTCATTTAGCATGCGAGAGGTACGGGGATTGGATTGATACCCTATATCTCCAAATGAAACTATTCGCTATTACTATTTTATTTCTATTCAATTTTTTCTTATTTATGACATAATGAGTAGCGATATTTTTTCATTTTCACTATTATTCATGACGAGACATTTATGTTTTTGTGACGTAAAAATTGTGAAGGAGACATTTATGTTTTTGTGACGTAAAAATTGTGAAGATGTAGCTTAGACGGTAGAGCGCTCGCTTTGCATGCGAGTTGTACGAAGATTGATAACGTGCATCTCCAAAAGAAAGTATTTAATTTGTTATAATATTTTTTCATTTTCACAATTATCGATGCCCCTCATCACCAAAACAAACTATTTGTTATTCATATTTTGATATTTTTTTATTTTCACTATTATTTATGATGGGACATTTAGGGTTTTAAGATGTAAGAATCATGGGGATGTAGCTCAAATGGTAGAGTGCTCGCTTTACATGTGAGAGGTACAGGGATTGATACCTTGCATCTCCAAAAAATAAGACTATCTATTATTAAATAATATTGTTTCTGTTGTGTAGCAATATTTCTTCATTTTCACTATTATTGATCACGAAAAATTTAGGGTTTTGTGATGCAAAAATTGTGGGGATGTAGCTCAGATGGTAGAGCGCTCGCTTAGCATGTGAGAGGTACGAGGATCGATACCCCGCATCTCCAAAAGAAAGAAATTATTTTTTTTAGTATGAGTTAATTTAACATGTAATGTATAAGGTGGGTACGAGAAAAAAAGAAAACATACTTATATAAGGATTATTATATCATTATGGCTATGCCATTTTTATAGATGAAATAGAGTAATGTCCCACAAGCACATATAGAGAGAGGACTTATTGGCTATTCCATTTTTATAGATAAAAGAGAGTAATGTCCCACAAGCACATATAGAGAGAGGTCTTATTGTAAGTAAAGAAATAAATCTAGTAGTTATACTGCTACTTGTGGAGAGGGAATTTGATGACTTCCACAAAAGATAAGAGCTTATAGGATGGCGGTAGCGTCCAATGCATATGACGGAACTTCTTAACAATTGCCATATCTTACCAATGAATATAATTGTCATTTATAGCTTCCATCACAACAATATAAAATTTGGGGTCAAAGCCTATTAGGAACTGAAAAGATCGTTCACCACAAGCTTGTAAATTAAATTATATCTACCACCTCTGAAATTTTCCACGGCAAACCTTCCAACAGCTTGCACTTCATTATTGACATCCTTAATTGGAACTAGATTTGAAGGCAAATCTTCTCCACAACTCACTTTGGAACACTTTTATAGATAGTTTCAACAAACTTCTTTGCTCGTGAATACTTTGGAGTTCGATATTTATAGTTGTGGAGAACGCTATTTAAATTGATATGATCGAATCTTACAACAAAGTCTAATTGAGCCTCCCTCTATTAGGAGATAGCTTCGAATCAAATTCTTTAGTTTGGACAATGATTGCATTGTTTTAGTCAAACAACCGAGACTAGTGTATTACCAATAGTATAAATATTTTGTACGTGTATTTTCTTACATATTAACAATTGTATACAAATAATAACTAAATTTATGAGTAGAAGTTTGGATGGAGTTTTATTAAATAGGTAATCTTAAATTATATCTAAAAATATATAAGGTTTTTTTTTTTTTTATACATTTACTAGAACAAAACAAAGATTCAAGAAGATGTCATTCATGCCATGTTTTAATTTTTATTGTTTCTTATTTCTCAAAGATTAAAAAAAAAAAAGAAAGTTATCCTCTCTGGCATATGGTTAGTTATTTGATTATTTTCTCTTGAGTGAATTTTAAGTGAAACACATTCTCTACCCAAGTAATTCCAAGATACAAGCTTCACACTAAGAGGAATCAAAGTCCCTATCAACGTCCTTAAGTGTCAATTTTTATTCTCCATCTCAACATAATTTAAACTTATTTTCGTGAAGATATCTATTTATAAAAGCAAAATATCTCAAAGTCACAAAAATAAAAATGAGATATAGATACGAGACATAAATATGATACCAAATAGATATGGTAACATGTCATTTGTCAAAAACTAGGACACCAATGTGACAATGATACATTAATTAAAAAGAATTATTTCAAAAACTTTATCAATTTTATATTAGAAAAAATTCATATAAATAAGTTTATATGTTTGTATACTTAAAAAAAAAAGCTTAAGGTACGTTTCACTCTCAAAATATATTCAAAGTCAAGGGTATAATACGAAATGCTGGATTATAAATTTGTAATGCATCCATTATATTAACAAGTGTTCAGTACATGCCCAACACGTGTCAGATTAGTGAAACTAAGTTATTCTCACGCTTTCTTTACACCTATTTAAAGTAGTTTGAAAACTAGCACGTCAAATATTATAATTGACTAACTACAACTTTAATTTTGTCCTTTAAGGATGGTTTTGACCAAAGAGAAATAAAATCCTTAATTTAGTACATGATTGCAAAGATGGACATGAGAATGAGTTATTCTCATATGGAAAGAGATTTAACCATAAGTTATATCTCATATCCTCTCTTAACCAATTATTTAGTTTTATTTAGTATGTTTGAGAAAGATACGTCCATCAATAGCAAAAAAAATAAAAAAAATAAATAGAATAGATTAAATTAGCCAAAAGTAATGACTAACATAATTTAAAAAAAAAAACATAAAGGAAGAATTGATTAAATTGGCTAATTGCTAACATAATTAAAAAAAAATGTAACAAAAACACACCAGGAAGATGAGGAACACAAGAAAAAAAAAAAAAAAAATACAAACAGCCAAAATTCAAATTTGAAAAGTGTTAAACAGTTTTGATATATAGACATTTCAAGACTTTACTGCTGCAATATTCCCATGAAATCTAACACTAAAGCATCATAAAATTTAGAGAAATGATTGAAATGATGAATGGGTCCTTGACGATAGGAATGGAAATGGTGAATGGGTCCTTGACAATAGTCGACCGCTATACTCTGGTTTTGGATGTAAGTGATGATTATCGGCAATATGAGTTGTGTCAATACCACACCGTTATCAAGAGGAAGTAAAGTAGAGTATAATAGATCAAGCAATCCATTTGTTGAGAGTACTGTAAGAGGCACACAAGTAAGAATGTTGGATATAACTACTCTTTCACATCAGAGGGATGAGTCTCATAGATCCAACTACAATATTAAAGAAACTTCGGGTGGTAGTGATTGCTTGCATTGGTGTCTCCGTGGTATCTCAGAAACATATAACATGATGTATTTTTTAGAAACTTCGGGTGGTAGTGATTGCAGCCTCTAGTGAAGATGATCACTCTGAGGTGGGTTTGTTAGTGAATATGCAATTATATAATCAGGGTTTTATATCAATGGTTCCATTTATATCTATAAATGAAATTTGTGGTGTATTTTTTACAAATTCAACAATAATCATATGTTATTTGGTTACCATTTTAAAGAAATTCAACTTTTGACCTTTTGTGAATGCTCAAAGCTACTTGCAAAGTATTGTCGATTATGATCCATAATACTCACCGGCTCGAAATTGAGGTTTGTTCATGTTTGAAATTGTGACAAACCAAAAGACAAGATGCTTATTAATATTGTTTGTGATTGTTGTTGTGAATTCTTCATCTTTGAATACATATTTTGGTTGGCTCATGAATTTTTCCATCTTTTAAAAGTATTATTTTTTTAGTTGGAGCCTAATTTCATAATAGGCGATTGAATCACAATATTGCAATATTTTAAGTTACTTTTAAGATTAAAGGTCAATGAATAAACTAATTACTGCAAGTTCTTTTTATGCATCTTATTTTGATCTAGCACATAAAGTAATTACTGAGTTTGACAAAATTGAAATAAAATCAAATAAAATCACTCAAACAAATCAATAAAATTGAAAAAAAAATTAGCCTTATGACACTTCCTTCAACTCGAAGGGGCCGTAAACCAAGGATTCCTTCGCCCAAGACCCATGATCTAACTCCCAACATGGAAATGATAAGCTATAGAATCATTCCAAGAACCTCAATGGATGGGTTCCAAACTCACATTACCAATCTCGACAATTGGACGTGTCACCGGCGTTAGAAGAACGACTGCATCAGAGAAAGTCATGGGGATAGAAGATCCTGTTGAAGGATGATAGCCCAACCGTAGTCTCCAGCCCAACGAGCAAAGCTTTTGTAGAAGCAAGAACCCTTGTATTAAAGAAATTAACACCTTCTTATACAAAATTTGGATAAACCAAGAGATAAAGCTAGAATTAAATTATGAGATTCAAGAGTGAGAAGCAAGATTTGGAACCTTTTTCAAAATTGAGTCACTCCACAATCGAACTTGATCAAGGCTTGACTGAATAACTCAGATGCAATCTACCACAAGAATTGCATCAAGCTTAAAAACGACAAAGATATAATCAGATTTCTATAAGGGGGAACGTCTCAACTTAAGAGATCAATTTCATTGATCACAAATATGCTTTTACATAATAATTTGGTGGTATTTATAGTCTCCCCACAAAAAAAAAGTTAGTGCCCGTGATTTAATCTCGATCCCTTTAAATCTCTACAGAAGACGAAGTCAATTTGAGCATTACAAACTTTATGAAATTAAAATAATAAATAAAGTTTTCTAACCACTCATGAAATGATGCTTGCAACTTCATCCGCTACTTCAACCGTGCAAATATTTACTTATGAAATGACGGTTGAACCTAGCCTATCCAATTTTGTAGATGAAGTATGAATGCTTGTTGAATCTTCTTGGCCTTGGGTTGTGTAATAGGTTCAGTTGGAACACCGTGATTCTTATCATCATCCCCCTCTTCCAAAGGATTCGTCCTCGAATCAGAAAAATCATCATCTACATCAAAAGAACTCAACTCAGTAACATTGAAAGTAGAATGTACACCGTGATTCTTATCATCATCCCCCTCTTCAGGATTCGTCCCCGAATCAGAAAAATCATCACCTACATCAAAGGGACTCAACTTAGCAACATTGAAAGTATAATGTATTGACAATTCTATCGGAAGATCAATTTTATTGTTCCATGCAATCAAATGAGTCATTTTACTAAATGTCTTAGAGCATTTATAGTCAAATAAAGAATTAGGAATCCACGTTATCTTTAGATCTACAGACTCACTCCCAGTTGAATTGAGCTATCTATGTTTAACATTATAATGAAAGTTCATCAGTAAAATTATTTAAGCTAAATCATTGAAATTTTAAAAAGAAATCATCTCTAAATTTAGATAAGATAGTAAGTTATACTACTTGAATCAGATGTGGTGAAGGTCGAACAAACACGTGACCTTCAAATCTTCAATATTACGCTCTCCCAACTAAGCTATCCCCTGTAACATTGAAAATGAAAATTTGGAAATTTTAAAAATAAATATTCACTAATTTTAGATTGAATATTCGGGTTATGCAAGTTAGTCAACTTGAATTAGGTGCCGTGAACGTGGATCAAACACATGACTTTTAGATCTTCACTGGTGCTCTCCAAACTGAGCTATCCTGCTAACATTAAAAATAAAAATTCATCGGTAAAGATATTTTCACTACTTCATTGAGATTTTAAAAAGAAATAATCACTGATTTTAGATTGAATAGTCAGATTATGCAACTTAGTCAACTTGAATCTCGAGCTAACCTTAAAAATAAAAATTCATCGGTAAAAGTCAAGTAATTTTAAAAAGAAATAATCACTAATTTTAGATTGAGTATTCACGTTATGGAAGTTAGTCAACTTGAATTAGGTGTCATGAACGTGGATCAAACACGTGACTTTTAGATCTTCACTGATGCTCTCCAAACTGAGCTATCCCCTAACATTAAAAATAAATTGAATAGTCAGGAGTTGAGTTATGCGACTTGAATCAGGTGCGGTGAACGTGGATCGAACACGTGACCTTCAGATTTTCAGTCTGACGCTCTCAAAACTAAGTTAGCCACACTAATATTTGAAAAAAAAAATCATAAGTAAAGGTATTTCTGCTAATTCATTATATTTTAAAAACAAATAATCACTAATTTTAGATTGAAGAAAGTTATGGAACTTAATAGATTTATGCAACGTAAACCAAGTGTGGTGAACATGGATTAAACATGTAACCTTCACATATTCATTCCCAACTGAGCTATCCCCTCTAACATTAAAAATCAAAATTCATGTGTAAGGGTATTTCCGCTAATTCATTATTCATTGAAATTTTAAAAAATAAATAATAACTAATTTTTTATTGAATAGTTAGCTAATGTAAATGGAAACTAGTGCGGTGAACGTGAAGATTAAACATGTGACCTTCAAATCTTTAGTTTGATACTCTCACAACTGAGCTATCCCTGCTAAGATTAAAAATAAAAATTCATAAGTAAACTATTTCCATTATATTTTAAGAAGAATTTATAATCAACTAAACTATAAGATACAATGAATGTCGATCAAACACAAGACCTTCCAATATTCAACCTGATGCTCTCCCAACTAAACCATCCGAGATAACATAAAAAAATGAATAATCACATGGTTTAGATTGAATAGTCAAGTTGTGCAACTTAGTCAACTTATGCCAGTTGGATAAAAAACGTGATAGATCTTCCTCTAATTCATTGAGATTGAGATTTTAAAAAGAAATAATCGTTAATGCAATGAACGTGGATCAAACACGTTACCTTTAAATCTTCAATATGACGCTCTCCTCACTAATATTAAAATTGAAAATTCAAAAAGTACAGGTAAACTTATGCAGTTGGATAAAAAACGTGACAGATCTTCCTCTAATTCATTGAGATTGAGATTTTAAAAACAAATAATCGCTAATTTATTGAACGTGGATCAAACACACGTTACCTTTAAATTTTTAATATGACACTCTCCTCACTAATATTAAAATTGAAAATTCATATAGTAAAGGTAAAATTATGCCAGTTGGATAAAAAAAGTGACCGATCAATATTATGCACAACTTGAACAAAAAAAAAGTGAGATCTTCCTCTAATTCATTGAGATTGAGATTCGCTAATGCCACCAATTTTAGAGTCAAAATATTATGCAACTTGAACAAAGTGCGGTGAACGTGGAATGAACACGTGACTTTTAGATCTTCAGTCTGACGCTCTCCCATCTGAGCTATCCCCACAATCATTTGAAATAAAATTTCATCAGTAAAGGTATTTTAGATGATTCATGGAGATTTTAAAAAGAAATAATGACTAATTTCCTATTGAATAGTCAGGTTATGCGAAATAGATGTGGTGAATATGGAGATCGAACACGTGACCTTCAAATCTTAAATTTGATGCTCTCGAAACTGAGCTATCCCTGCTAACATTAAAAATGAAAATTTTTAAGTAAAAGTATTTACGCTAATTAATTGAAATTTTAGAAAGAAATAATCAGTAATTTTAAATTGAATAGTCAAATTATGCAAGATCGAACATGAGACCTTTAGATCTTCAATCGAATGCTCTCTCAACTTAGCTGTCCACACTAACATTAAAAATGAAAATTCACCAGCTAATTCATTTTAATTTTAAATAGAAATAATCACTAATTTTTAATAAGATATTCATGTTATCCAATTTATATAAGGTGCGGTGAACTAGAACACGTTAGGTATTTCTGATAATTCATTGAGATTTCAGAAAGGAATAATGACTAATTTTAGATTGAATAGTCGGATTATGCAACTAGAATCAGGTGCGGTGAACGTGGAGATCAAACACGTGACCTTCAAATCTTCAGTCTGATGCTCTCGCAACAGAGCTATCCCCGCTAATATTAAAAATGAAAATTCATAAGTAAAGGTACTTCCGCTAATTCATTATATTTAAAAAAGAAATAATCACTAATTTTAGATTGAATAAGCAAGTTGGGTTTTTAGATTCTATAGTTAGGTAATAAACTTGTATTAGGTGCGTTGAACGTGGATAAAACACGTGTGACCATCAAATCTTCCGTCTAACAATCTCCTAACTGAGCTTCTCTTGCTAACATTAAAAATGAATATTTATCAGTAAAGGTATTGGGTACGCTTCTGGAAATTCAACAAAAGGCAATAGTATTAGACCGAGATGCCAGATTTAAATCTTGCTTCTGGAAAATTCAACAAAAGCAATTGGGTACGCAGTTATAGTACGACATTCCACCCATAAACAGACGGTCAAACAGAAATGCTTAAGCAAATATTGGAAGACATGTTGTGGGCATATGTGATGGATTTAGTAGGAAGCTTAGATAAGTACATACCCCTTATGAAATTCGCTTATAATAATAGTTGCCAAGCAACCATAAAAATGGCCACATATGAGGTTCTTTACGGACGAAGATTTTGATCCCCTATCTTTTGGGAAGAAGGACGGCAAACGAAAACTATTGGGCCAGAGCTATGCAAATTACCAACGCCGCAATCAAGAAGATTAAAGCTAGGATACAAACTGCACAAAGCTTAGGGAAAAGCTATTCAGACCTAAGGTGCAAGGACATGGAATTGTTGGTAGGGGATCATATATTCCTAAAGGTATCACCCCATGAGAGGGGTGCTCAGGTAGGGTATAGAGGGGAAGCTAAGCCCTAGGTTTATCCGTCCCTTCGAGATATTAGAAAGGATTGGATCTAGAATCGGGCAATGCCCAAATTTGTCTACAGTACGTAATATCTTTCATGTATCCATACTACGGAAGTATACCTTAGATCCTTCACACATACTGGCTCATGAAACTCTCTTCCTGCGAGATGACCTAACGTATAAAGAAGACACGATTCAAATAATAGACAAGAAAGTCAGAAGATTGAGAAACAAGGAAATCGCTCATGTTAAGGTCCTATGGAAGAATCAGAGAGTAGAATAAGCCACATGGGAAACAGAAGGCAAATAAGAACCTTGTACCCTGGCCTATTTTAGAATAAGCACTCTCGATGACCGAAAGTTTTCAAAGGAGAGGAGAATTTGCAACACTCAAGGTCTCCAATAAAAGACCGTATATAATCCCTACTAAGTTGTATCTAGAAGCAAAGAACAAGTAGAATTGAAAAAACATTGAGAAAATGGTACTTTTTCTAATTTTTATAAACTTCCCGAATCATTAAATTTTTTATAGAATAATAATTACAAGGGGCTTAAAAAACGAAGGCTCCGATCGGAGAAGACTTTTATGGCAGATGATTCAAAAAAATCAAGAATGAAATTATAGAAATTATAGATGTTTCAATGGTAGTGGAAAATCCGTCTATAAATTATGAATTAGGGTGGACTATTAGGGGCAAGAAGCAAGCTTAATCGGGTACCCAATCGAGAGATACAAGTTTTTTGTTTTGGGGTATCGTGTTCATGGGTTTACCTCGAATTCGAGAACTATAGACCACTATTCATTTCCAAACTTGTTCCTGCACCTTCTAAATAAGTTTACCATAAGTTTGGTAAGAAAAGAGGTCCTCAAAGTGCTAGTTGGTTTTCACACAAATCAGTCCATGTTAGGTTACCCTCTAATGTTTTCCTAAGCTAAAACCTCAACTCCTAAAGTCTATCCCAAGACATTATGTATAAACCTAGGTTCATCAATAATCCATGTACCAAGTACCTAGAACTATGTGAATAACATGCTAAATAAGTTGCTAGGATCCATACCCATAAGTAACCATTATCTGCCATTACGATGTGTACTAAAAGGCCCCTATTCCTCTTTAGGTAGGATGTCCTGCAATATGTATCATGTGCTGGATGTTATGATAGGCCAACCTTTCCCATCAACTAAACGAGATGTCCTGCACCACGATTTACCAGTAGGATTACATGATTATGACGACACCACTCATGTGTTCATGGGGAGAAAATTGAAGGTTATTTTAGGGGAAGGTTTTCAGGATCAGTATATGATACATGACACGATGACCTCTTAGTTCTAAGATCCTGAAAAGATAACAATAAGTAATATCCTAGCTTAAGGTCGCGATTAAGACCCTATTAGTAGGCTACTTACTAAGTTTTACTCACTCCATGTTTATCATTTTGTTTTTTCAAGTAACTAAGAGTTGGTCGTGGATAAGAGCAGACTTTGGAGTGTTGAACATGGACTAACCTCTGTTTTTAAAATAGTATTTTTTGTTCTTCTTTTGAGTCTGCTTCTTATTTTGTGTTTGTAAGGATTATGTATATGTAACACCGTAAACATGAAGAAAATTAGCTCCCATAAGAAAAAGCCACTCATGAAAGACCAAGGATAGAAAGAAAAAGAACAAGGGACTTAGTCAATTGAGTACCCTAACAAGTGATTTCAAGAAGTTAAAAGTCCTTTTAAAAAGGATTGGAAAGGAAAAAGTAAATGAAAAGGGGAAAAAAGTCATTTTATCAATTATAAAAAATCTTTCCAGATTTGTAATTCCCTATCTAGAAGAAATCTCAAGATTCAAAATAAGGGGAAGTGATCAAAAAACAATGAGGAATTTGTAGAAAAATTATGGATTTTTCGAGAAAATTACTAATAAAATATTCGAAAAGTGGCAAATTACCAAAATACCCCTGAAAGAATGAATAATTATAGAAATGTCACTCTAATTAGAATTAGAGCTCTCAATGTCGGTTAAGCTCCTCCTATAAAGAATGAAGTAGGAGCAACAATACGGAATAAGAATCGAGAAAGGTTGATCCCCCAATCGAATGCATTAAGCGTTTAGATTATGGGTCTCCTACTCTCAGATTTCTTTCAAATTCGAGAGCAATCCTCCACCATTTCTCTTCGAACTTCTAAATAATGAATATTCTGGAGCTCTCAATGTCGGTTTAAGCATCTCCTATAAAGTCTGAAGTAGGAGCAACAATACGGAATAAGAATCGAGAAAGGTCGATCTCCCAATCGAAGGCAATGAGCGTTTAGATTATGGGTCTCCTACTCTCAGATTTTTTCCAAATTCGAGAGAAATCCTCCACCATTTCTCTTCAAACTTATTCCTACATTTTCTCAACAAGATTACCCAAGTTCTATGAATAAATAGTTTGTGCACCTCCAAGGAATGCTTCCATAGAAGACCACAAGGAAAAATAACCTCGAGAGCGTGCCGAATTGAAGGAAATAGGTTTCAAAATTAAATAGGGGATAAGAGTCCAATTCCTATCTACGATCTCTTTTCCTTCAAATTAAAGATTCTTCTAGCTTCAGAGAAAGAAGTTGAGTAAACTTGATGAAGGAATCGAGAGCTGAAACATCGTAGAACAAGCTATCCAAGAGATCGAAAATCTGGCGTTTCGAGTGAGTTGCATACTGGGAACGATTTTTGGAAATTAAGGTCCTTGACTCAAAGACATTCCTCGAAACCAATTCCTTTGGCTTGAAGAAAGGATATGGAAGAGGTTCAATGAAAAAATAGGGCCTTAAATCCCCTAGAATCGGCTACCCAATAAAAAATCCTTTGTTTTGTCTCCATCGATAAATCAGATTTTGGATGAACTTTGGAAGTGAAATAAACCACTATATGAGCTCCGCTGAGATTTAAGTAATGTTAAAATAAACCACTATATGAGCTCCGCTGCCTATCAAATTTTAATACTGAGCATATTATAGTATGTTAAGGTTAGATTTGAAATTTGGTGGTCATTGGATCAGGATGAGTAGGTAAACCAAGAAATTGTGTAAAATGACCACAATGCCCCCAAGGTAATTTACCTTCGGCTCATGACCTAGATGACCTTCAAATGCCATGAAATTCATTAGTAGATCTTATTTTATGAAATGTTATACGAATCCTTATCCCAAAAGGTTATATAAGGTAATGAAGTTTGGGAGTTATTGGAAAACTTTAGTTAGCGAAACCAAGGTATGGGAGAAAATGCTATCCATATGACTTTTGCCATGAAGCACGATGTTTATAAGTTTTGTAGTCAATGTTGCCAATGTTTGCTGCACACACAAAAAAGATAGGGATGTTAAATTTTTAAGTCACTTTTGTAAAGTATGGTAGATAAATTAGGTACCAAATTTGTTTTCAACTGCATGTCATCCTCAGACTCATGAGCAAACTTAGGTGGTTAATAAAATATTATGAGCATGGGTTAAGACTATTATTTATAAGAATATTAAGTCATAAATTGTAACAAATTATTGTTTTCAACTGCCTGTCATCTTTAGATTAATGAGCAGATGATTAATAGAACATTAGGAGCATTGCTTAGGGCTATTATTTGTAAGAATATTAAATCTTGGGATGAATGTTTTCCACTCATTGTTCTCTTCTTGAGGTTAACGACGGAATGAAATCATTTTTCAACCCGGTAATTGGGTTTGGATACATTTTCGCAAGGAGTAATTCTCATCTCAAAGGAAGATAAGGTTGCATCCAAGAGGGGATGACCCTTATCAAGTCCTTGAAAGAATTAATAACAATGCATATAAAATGATCTTCCATGAGAGTTTTCAACACATCTTACTTTCAATGTTGCTGACTTGAGTCCTATTGATGTAGGTGATGATTTTCTGATTCGAGGACGAATCCTTTTGAAGAGGGGGAAGATGATAAAGATCACGGTGTTCCAAATGTTCCAACTGGATCTATTACACGATCTAAGGCCAGGAAGAATCAACAAGCATTCATTCTTCATCTACAAAATTTGATAAGCTCAGTTCGACTATTATTTCATGTGCTACAATCTTATTAGATTGAGGAAGGACCATTTGGAACTTCAGAAGTGAATATTTACATGGTTGAAGAAGCATATGAAATTACAAGCATAGTTACATACATGAGTTGTTAGTAAACTTTATTTATTCATAATTTCATAAAGTTTGTAATGGTAGAATTGTCAAATTGACTTCGTCTTTTGTGGAGATTCAAGGGGATCGAGATTAAATCCTGGCCACTAACTTCTTTTGTGGGGAGACTATAAGTACCCACAAATTATTATGTAAAAATAAGATTTGTGATGAATGAAATTGATCTCTCAAGTTGAGAAGTTTCCCTTCAAAATCTAAACATCATCTATGTCATTTTTAAGTTTCATGTCATTCTTGCCGTAGAATTGCATGTGAGCCATTTAGTCAAGCTTTGATATTATGTGGTTGAGTCAAATTCTCAACCTTTATTTTTGGGATTTCTTTTCTCCATATTCATTGTAATTTATCCTAATACAAACAAGTTTATTTTTCTAGGGAATGTATTAAGCAAAAAGGACAAAATAAAAATATTAGATACATTTTCAACTAATGCATTTGGTTAGAGAGATATTATGGTCAATATAAGAAAAGTATAGCATTAACTAATTTTCATGGACACATGGATCCTTACCATACTAAAATGACTGTTTTTATTGTTATCAAACCAATAACAATTCATAGGAGCTAAATCTTCCAATTGATAATTAGGCCAGAGAAAGAACTTGAATTCAGTTTTATATCTATCAACATGTTTGCTACTTTTATCTAAAACTTGATCACTAGTTTTTCTTATTTGCATTGTAAAATTATCTATTTCTATGGATATCATTTCTATTTCTAGAATTGAAACAAATTAGAATTCTGAACTCTCACGACTTCTGGGTGATAGGAAATTTTCCCGAAGCAAATCATAATGATTTTTGGTTCTCTTTTCATTCATTTTTTGATTTATTGCAATTGATTTACTAAAACTCTTCTTGTAAGGACAGTCTTTTTCTTCATATCTTTGATTAATTTAGTACTTATTTTTATGAACTAATAAAATACCTATGGTTTAATATATAATAAATTGTCCATCATACGAACATGTTCAATAATAATAATTTATTTTTTAATAATTCCTTATTAACCTAAAACTTCTTTGGGAACTATTAGAATCTCCAAATTCATTTCTCATCTTTAAATACAAGATATAGTAGTTTTTATGAGATTTATCAGTTAAGCTAGAGACAATATACATTGATATTATTCATGCCAATTAAGGAATTATCCCATCTCAATTGAAAAATAAAATATCTATTTAGGAAGAAATAAAGTTAGCTTCTGTGTTTGTTTTTCTTGTATTATTTTTTCTTTCTACTATATTTAAGCCAAATCATTCCAGAGTTTTTTTTTCTAGGCTAGTATTACCGGAGATTTTTTTTTCTTTTCAATTATTTTATTTTTTTTAATTTTTACTAATAATAGAATTTTCATTTTTATTCAAATTTAAAAAAAAAGAATTTGATTGGTATAATCCATGGATTACTCAAAACCAAAGTTCTAGATTAATATAGAACAACTTAGTATTTATTTTTTTTATTGTTCAATGGGTTGAATTCTTAATTTATTATGAGATAATTAAAATCTTCCTTCTAAATTTTTTCAATGAGTTCAAAATTATTACCCTAGGTTTAGTATTTTGATTAGAGATTCCTCTTTCTTATTCTTAATCAAATTTTTGAGTGGGCTTGACTTAGTTGAATCATGATTTATGTTGTCTTTCATTTTCTTTTCGTTTGTTTGAAAAAATATATCGATCAATTTCGATTCTTTCTTTTTCAATTTATTGTTTTCTTTTCTTTTTCAATGTTGGTTTAAGCTCCTCCTATAAAGTCTGAAGTAGGAGCAACAATACGGAATAAGAATCGAGAAAGGTCGATCCCCCAATCGAAGGCAATGAGCGTTTAGAATCATTCCAAGAACCTCAATGGATTGGTTACAAACTCACATTACAAATCTCGACAACTAGACGTGTCACTGACGTTAGAAGAATGACCGCATCAGAGCAAGTCATGGGGATAGAAGATCCCGTTGAAGGATGATAGACCAACCGTAATCATCTGCCCAACGAGCCAAGCTTTTGTAGAAGCAAGAACCCTTGTATTAAAGAAATTAACACCTTCTTATGCAAAATTTGGATAAACCAAGATATAAAGCTAGAATTAGATTATGAGATCCAAGAGTGAGAAGCAAGATTTGAAACCTTTTTCTAAATTGAGTCACTTCACCATAGAACTTGATCAAGGCTTGATTGAATAACTCAGATGCAATCGACCACAAGAATTGCATGAAACTTAAAAACGACAAAGATATGCTCAAATTTCTATAAGGGGGACCTCTCAACTTAAGAGATCAATTTCATTGATCACAAATATGTTTTTACATAATAATTTGTGGGTATTTATAGTCTCCCCAAAAAAAAAGTTAGTGCCCGTGATTTAATCTCGATTCTTTAAATCTCCACAGAAGACAAAGTCAAGTTGAGCATTACAAACTTTATGAAATTAAAATAATAAATAAATTTTTCTAACCACTCACGAAATGTTGCTTGCAACTTCATCCGCTACTTCAACCGTACAAATATTTACTTTTGAATCTCCAAATGATCTTGACTCAAATGAATCAGCTTGTAACACATGAAATGACGGTTGAACCTAGCCTATCCAACTTTGTAGATGAAGTATGAATGCTTGTTGAATCTTCTTAGCCTTGGGTTGTGTGATAGGTTCAGTTGACCGTGATTCTTATCATCATCCCCCTCTTTAAAATGATTCGTCCTCGATTCAGAAAAATCATCACCTACATCAAAAGAACTCAACTCAGTAACATTGAAAGTAGAATGTACACCGTGATTCTTATCATCATCCCCCTCTTCAGGATTCGTCCTCAAATCAGAAAAATCATCACCTACATCAAAGGAACTCAACTTAGCAACATTGAAAGTAGAATGTATTGACAATTCTATAGGAAGATCAATTTTATTGTTCCATGCAATAAAATGAGTCATTTTACTAAATGTCTTACAGAGCATTTATAGTCAAATAAAGAATTAGGAATTGAATTGAGCTATCTATGCTTAACATTAAAATGAAAATTCATCACTAAAATTATTTACGCTAATTCATTGAAATTTTAAAAAGAAATCATCTCTAAATTTTGATAAGATAGTAAGTTATACTACTTGAATCAGGTGTGGTGAAGGTCGAATGAACACGTGACCTTCAAATCTTCAATATTACTCTCTCCCAACTAAGCTATCCCCTGTAACATTGAAAATGAAAATTGGGAAATTTAAAAAGAAATAATCACTTATTTTAGATTGAATAGTCATGAATCAAGTTATGTGACTTGAATCAGGTGCGGTGAACGTGGATCGAAGAACACGTGACCTTCAGATTTTCAATCTGACGCTCTCAAAACTGACTTATCCTCACTAATATTTGGAAAAAAAAATCATAAATAAAGGTATTTCCGCTAATTCATTATATTTTAAAAAGAAATAATCACTAATTTTAGTTTGAATAAAGTTATGCAACTTAATGGACTTATGTAACGTAAACCAAGTGCCGTGAACGTGGATTAAACATGTAACCTTAAGATATTCAATCCCAACTGAGCTATCCCCGCAATCATTAAAAATCAAAATTCATGTGTAAGTGTATTTTCGCTATTTCATTATTCATTGAAATTTTAAAAATAAATAATAACTAATTTTTTATTGAATAGTTAGCTTATGCAAATGGAAACAAGTGCGGTGAACGTGAAGATTAAACACGTGAACTTTAAATCTTCAATCTAACGCTCTCTCAACTAAGCTATCCACACTATCATTAAAAATGAAAATTCATCAGAAAAGGTATTTTCGCTAATTCATTTTAATTTTAAATAGAAATAATCACTAATTTTTAATAAGATATTCAAGTTATCCAACTTGTATAAGGTGCGGTTAACTAGAACACGTTAGGTATTTCCGATAATTCATTGAGATTTCAGAAAGGAATAATGACTAATTTTAGATTGAATAGTCGGGTTATGCAACTAGAATAAGGTACGGTGAACGTGGAGATCAAACACGTGACCTTCAAATCTTCAGTCTGATGCTCTCCCAATAGAGCTATCCCTGCTAATATTAAAAATGAAAATTCATAACTAAAGGTACTTCCGCTAATTCATTATATTTAAAAAAGAAATAATCACTAATTTTAGATTGAATAAGAAAGTTGTGTTTTTAGATTGTATAGTCAGGTAATAAACGTGTATTAGGTGCGTTGAACGTGGATAAAACACGTGTGATCTTCAATTCTTCCGTCTAACAATCTCCCAACTGAGCTACTCTTGCTAACATTAAAAATGAATATTCATCAGTAAAGGTATTGGGTACGCTTCTGGAAATTCAACAAAAGGCAATAGTATTAGACCTAGATGCCAGATTTAAATCTCACTTTTGGAAAATTAAACAAATATTGGAAGACATGTTGAGGGTATATGTGATGGATTTTGCAGAAAGCTGAGATAAGTACCTACCCCTTATGAAATTCGCTTATAATAATAGTTGCCAAGCAACCATACAAATGGCCACATACAAGGTTCTCTATGGACGAAGATTTTGATCCCCTATCTTTTGAGAAGAAGGAGGGAAAACGATAACTATTGGGCCAGAGTTGGTGCAAATTACCAATACCGCAGTCCAGAAGATTAAAGTTAGGATACAAACCGCACAAAGCCGAGAGAAAAGCTATGTAGACCTAAGGCGCAAGGACATGGATTTGTAGGTAGGGGATCATATATTCCTAAAGGTAGCACCCCATGAGAGAGGTGCTCAGGTGGGGTAAAAAGGGAAAGCTAAGCCTTAGGTTTATCCGTCCCTTTGAGATATTAGAAAGGATTGGATATGTGGCCTATAGAATCAGACAATGCCCAAATTTGTCTACAGTACATAATATCTTTCATGTATCCATACTACGGAAGTATACCCAAGATCCTTTGCACGTACTGGCTCATGAAACTCTCTTCTTGAGAGATGACCTATAAAGAAGACCCGATTCAAATAATAGACAAGAAAGTCAAAAGATTGAGAAACAAGAAAATCGCTCTAGTTAGGGTTCTATGGAAGAATCATAGAGTAGAAGAAGTCACTTGGGAAACAGAAGGCAAATAAGAACCTTGTACCCTGACCTATTTTAGAATAAGCACTTTCGATGACCGAAAGTTTGCAAAGAAGAGGAGAATTTGCAACACTCAAGGTCTCCAATAAGAGACTTGTATAATCCCTATTAGGTTGTATCTAGAAGCAAAGAACACGTAGAATTGAAAAAACATTGAGAAAATGATACTTTTTCTAATTTTTATAAACTTCCTGAATCATTAAATTTTTTATAGAATAATAATTACAAAGTGCTTAAAAAAGGAAGGCTATGATCGGAGAAGACTTTTCTAGCAGAAGATTCAGAAAAATAAAGAATGAAATTCTAGAAATTCTAGATGTTTCAATGGTAGTGGAAAATTCGTCTATAAATTATGAATTAGGGCAGACTATTAGGGGCAAGAAGCAAGCTTGTTCCTGGACCTTCTAAATAAGTTTACCCATAAGTTTGGTGAAGGAAAGAGGTCCTCATAGTGCTAGTAGGTTTACACACGAATCAGTCCATGTTAGGTTACCCTCTAATGTTTTCCTAAGTTAAAACCTCAACTCCTAAAGCCTAACCCAAGACATTATGTATAAACCTTGGTTCATCAATAATCCATGTACCAAGTACCTAGAACTATGTGAATAACATGCTAAATAAGTTTCTAGGATCCATACCCATAAGTAACCATTATCTGCTATTACAATGTGTACTAAAAGAGCCCTATTCTTCTTTAGGTAGGATGTCTTGCAATATGTATCATGAGCTGGATGTTATGATAGGCCTACCTTTCCCTTCAGCTAAATGAGATGTCCTGCACCACGATTTACCAGTAGGATTACATGATTATGACGACAACACTAATGTGTTCTTAGGGAGAAAATTGAAGGTTATTTTAGGGGAAGGTTTTCAGGATCAGTATATGATACATGACACAATGACCTCTTAGTTCTAAGATTCTAAAAACATAACAAAAAGTAATATCCTAGCTTAAGGTCGTGATTAAGAACCTACTAGTAGGCTACTTACTAAGTTTTACTCACTCCATATTTATCATTTTTTTTCAAGTAACTAATAGTTGGTCGTGGATGAGAGCAGACTTTGGAGTGCGGGTCATGGACTAACCTCTGTTTTTAAAATAGTATTTTTTGTTCTTCTTTTGAGTCTGCTTCTTATTTTGTGTTTGTAATGAGTATGTATATGTAACACCCCAAACATGAAGAAAATTAGCACCCATAAGAATAAGTCACTCATGAAAGACCGAAAGGACAGAACGGAAAAAAAATTAAAGTTTTAAGCAAGAACAAGGGACTTAGTCAATTGAGTACCCTAACAAGTGATTTCAAGGAGTTAAAAGGCCTTTTAAAAATGATTGGAAACCAATCAATTTATTATGAGAAGTCGGTTCATGGGCTAACTCCTTTTAAAAATGGTTGGAAAGGAAAAAGTAAATGAAAAGAGCAAAAAAAGTCATTTTACCAATTATCAAATGGTTAATGCGATAATCCAGTCGTTTTCGAGGTCTCTCTTGTTGAACTACATCATGGTTGAGATGAGCACCCGAGTGAGTTTGACAAGTTGGGCTATAGAGAACCACCCCTCAAGCCAAGTTCATGTGGGCTTAACAAACTTAAAATCCAAGAACACAACCCCTTAAATGGAAACCGGGATGCTAAGGAATTAAAAAGCTTTGTTTTTTACGTAGAACAATACTTGAAGGTTACTGGAACTTGCTCATAGGACCTAAGAGTAACGTTGGTCGCAATGCATCTCATGGACGATGCAAAACTATGGTAGCGCTCGAAGGTGAATGGTAAAAAAAAGGGTCATGCACCAGAAACTCATAGGAAGACTGTTGATGGAATCGATGCAATCGACGCTCCTCTGGATGGGTTGCCAATCAAAGACCCGATGTTTGATGTTGACCCTTTTGAAGAAAGAGCCACACGATCGAAGAGCTCGAAAAGTCTCGGTAACTCTGAGAATTCTATCACACACATGAAAGGACGTGTCGAAGAGTTAGACATTACCCAAAACATCATAGTAAAACTTTTTAGCAATTAGACAAAAGACTCCAAGCCAAATACACTTAAAATTCATTATTGTCCAACAGTTTGGATATTTGGCTTTCACATAGGAGATTCTAGTTTGATTCTCTGAAATGGAATATTATTTTCTTATTTGTTTTTATTTTATACTTCATCTTTTGTCACCAATTATATTTAAACTTTACCTAAGTTTGAGAGGCACTTTAATGGTCAAGTTTAATAGTATCTTAGATTAAAAAACTTTTATGAACATCGTACCTATGTTAGTGTTTTGTTATAGATATTTGTTTCAATTTCAACAAGTGGGGTTGAGGTGATTCAAATGGTTAATGCGATAATTCGTCTATTTTTTAGGTCTCCCTTGTTGATCTGCATCATGGTTGAGATGAGCACCCGAGTGAGTTTGACAAGGAGACCCGAATTTAAACTTTACCTACGTTTGAGAGGCACTAGAATGGTCAAGTTCAATGGTATTTTAGATTAAAAAAACTTTTATGAACTTTGTACCTTTGTTAGTGTTCTTTGTACCTTTGTTTGTATTACTTTGTACGTTTGTTAGTGCTATGTTATAGACATTTGGTCAAGTTCAACAAGTGGGGTTGAGGTGATTCAAATGGTTAATGTTACTTTATTTTATTCAAATTGTTAATGTGATAATCGAGTTGAACAGTTACCGGTTATTTCCAAGGTCTCTCTTATTGAACGCAAACAAGGCTGAAATGATTGAGATGAGCACCCGATTGAATTTGACAAAATTGAAATAAAATCAAATAAAATCACTCAAACAAATCAATAAAATTGAAAAAAAATTAGCCTTATGACACTTTCTTCAACTCGAAGGGGTGGTAAACCAAGGATTCCTTCGCCCAAGACCCATGATCCAACTCTCAACATGGAAATGATAAGCTGTAGAATCATTCCAATAACTTCAATGGATTTGTTACAAACTCACATTACCAATCTCGACAACTGGACGTGTCGCTGGCGTTAGAAGAACGACTGCAACAAAGCAGTCATGGGGATAGAAGATCCCGTTGAAGAACGATAGACCAACCGTAATCTTCAGCCCAACAAGCCAAGCTTTTATAGAAGCAAGAATCTTTAATTGAAGAAATTAACACCTTCTTATACAAAATTTGGTAAACCAAGAGATAAAGCTAGAATTAGATTATGAGATCCAAGAGTAAGAAGCAAGATTTGAAACTTTTTTCTAAATTGAGTCACTCCACAATCGAACTTGATCAAGGCTTGATTAAATATCTCAGATGCAATCTACCATAAGAATGACATGAAACTTAAAAACGACAAAGATATGCTCAGATTTCTATAAGAGGGAACCTCTCAACTTGAGAGATCAATTTCATTGATCACAAATATGCTTTTACATAATAATTTGTGGGTATTTATAGTCTCCCCACAAAAAAAGTTAGTGCCCGTGATTTAATCTCGATCCCTTTAAATCTC
This sequence comes from Cucurbita maxima, assembly GCF_002738345.1. Taxonomy (NCBI): domain Eukaryota; kingdom Viridiplantae; phylum Streptophyta; class Magnoliopsida; order Cucurbitales; family Cucurbitaceae; genus Cucurbita; species Cucurbita maxima. The sequence continues at coordinate 260,932 of NW_019272072.1, forward strand.
CATAGAAGACGAAGTTAGCGAAACCAAGATATGGGAGAAAATGCTATCCGTATGACTTTTTCCATAAAGCACGATGTTTATAAGTTTTGAAGTCAATGTTGCCAATGTTTGCTGCACACAAAAAAAAGATAGGGATGTTAAATTTTGAAGTCACTTTTGGAAAGTATGATAGATAAATTGGGTAACAAATTATTGTTTTCAACTACATGTCATCCTCAGGCTCATGAGCAAGCTGAGGTGGTTAATAAAATATTAGGTGCATTAGTTAGAGCTATTATTCATAAGAATATTAAGTTATAAATTGGGTAACAAATTATTGTTTTCAACTGCATGTCACCTTCAGAGTAATGAGCAAACTTTGATGGTTAATAAAACATTAGAAGCATTGCTTAGGGCTATTATTTGTAAGAATATTAAGTCTTGGGGCGAATGTTTGCCACTCATTGTTCTCTTTTTGAAGTTATTTATGGATTTAATCCACTTACGTGTCTTGATTTGCTTTCTATTCATTCTAATATTTTTGTGAGTAAAGCAGCCACAATTAAGGCAAATGGGATCAAAACATTGCATAAAGAGGGGAAGGAGACAATTGAGAAACAAAATTTCAATGTTGCTTCAAGAATTAACAAAGGACGGAATGAAATCATATTTCAACCCGGTAGCTTGGTTTGGATACATTTTCGCAAGGAGTTAGTCTCATCTCAAAGGAAGACAAAGTTACATTCATGAGGGGATGACCCTTATCAAGTCCTTGAAAGAATTAATAAGAATGCATATAAAATGATCTTCCATGAGAATTTTCAGCACATTCTACTTTCAATGTTGCTGATTTGAGTCTTATTGATGTAGGTGATGATTTTCTGATTCGAGGACGAATCTTTTTGACGAGGGGGAAGATGATAAGGATCACGTTGTTTCAAATGTTCCAACTGGACCTATTACACGATCCAAGGCCAAGAAGATTCAACAAGCATTCATTTTTCATCTACAAAATTGGATAGGCTCAGTTCAACTATTATTTCATGTGTTACAAGCTTATTAGATTGAGAAAGGACCATTTGGAGCTTCAGAAGTGAATATTTACACGATTGAAGGAGCAGATGAAGTTGCAAGCATCATTACATGAGTTGTTAGAAAATTTTATTTATTTTTAATTTCATAAAGTTTGTAATGGTAGAATTGTCAAATTGACTTCGTCTTTTGTGGAGATTCAAGAAGATCGAGATTAAATCCCGGCCACTAACTTCTTTTGTGGGGAGACTGTAAATACCCACAAATTATTATGTAAAAATTTGATTTGTGATGAATGAAATTGATCTCTCAAGTTGAGAAGTTCCCCTTCAAAATCTGACCATCATCTATGCCATTTATAAGTTTCATGCCATTATTGTGGTAGAATTGCATGTGAGCCATTTAGTCAAGCTTGATATTGTGTGGTTGAGTGAAATTCTCAACCTTCTTGTGAATGTTTGATTAATCCACCACACCCAAATGGTGGTGAGAGTTCTCTTATTTATAATCATTTACAGAATACAGAAATAAGGTAAATTACAAATAATAAGGAAATAGCGATAAAAGGAAAGAATAATAAATGAATACAATATATTTGCATTTAGTAAAAGAGAAAATATGGTAACCCGTAATGTAAGGCAAATATCTAGATATTTGCCTTAATGAACGGTCAACTATCCTTAACACCCCCCCGCAAGCTGAGCGTCGGATTTGAACGAACATGAAGCTTGGATCTGAAAAATTCAAAGAGAGGTCGAGAAATACTCTTTGTGAAGATGTCAGCAACTTGGAGATGAGAGGGTACATATTGTGTACGAAGTTTGCCAGCGATAACAAGTTCTCGAAGGAAATGATAATCTAGTTCAACATGCTTGGCCCGCTTGTGAGAAACAGGATTAGAGCTCAAAAAAATAGCACTTTTGTTGTCACATAAGAGTAAGGGCTGCTGTGAAATAGGGACCTTGAGGTCATGCAAAAGATGCGTAACCCAAAGAAGTTCAGCAGCAGTTGTGGCAAGAGCACGATACTCAGATTCACAGCTGGAGCGTGATACAGTAGGTTGCTTTTTGGCACTCCAAGAAATGAGATTGTTACCAAGATAAATAGAATAGCCGGATGTAGAACGACGAGTATCGGGACAACCAGCCCAGTCAGCATCCGAATAAGCGACTAGCGTACTAGGAACAGTGGATGGACGAAAGATAAGACCAAAGTGGAGTGTTCCTTTGACATAGCGAAGAATACGTTTGACAGCAAGAAAGTGATCTGCAGTAGGGGCATGCAAGAATTGACTGACAGAATTGACAGCATAGGCAATATCTGGACGCGTGATAGTCAAGTACTGAAGGGCGCCAACAAGAGATCTGTAGAGAGTAGGATCAGAGAAAGGAGAACCATCAGCAGTCAGGTGTTGAGAAACAACCATGGGAGTGTGAACTGGTTTGCTATCGAGCAACTGAGCACGAGTAAGAATATCTCGAGCATATTTTAACTGGCTGATAAAGAGACCATCAGGAGTGGGTGAAGCTTCAAGACCAAGAAAGTAACTGAGAGAACCCAAATCTTTGGTAGCAAACTCAGAATGAAGCTTGCGAGTAAAGCTGTTAATAAGAGATGAGTTGTTGCCGGTAACAATAATGTCATCAACATAAAGAAGCAAATAGATAAGGTTAGATTGCTGATGAAAGACAAAAAGGGACGTGTCAGCGCGACTACAAGAAAACCCAAGTGTGAGAAGAAATGAGCTAAAACGCTGAAACCAAGCACGAGGAGCTTGCTTTAAGCCATAGAGAGCTTTCTTTAATAGACAAACATGCTTTGGAAATCGAGGATCAACATACCCAGGAGGTTGTTCCATATGAACACGTTCAATAAGCGTTCCATTGAGAAAAGCATTCTTGACATCAAGTTGTCGAAGAGGCCATTTATTTGTGACTGCAATAGAAAGCACAACACGGACAGTGGTAGCTTTGACAACTGGACTGAAAGTGTCAGTGTAGTCAAGACCAGGAACCTGAGTATAACCTTTGGCAACGAGACGAGCCTTGAAACGCTCGACGGATCCATCGGGCAAATATTTAATACGAAACACCCATTTAGAGCCCACGATGTTGGTGTTGGCAGGGCGAGGAACCAAAGTCCAAGTATCATTTTGTTGTAACGCTCGAATTTCTTCATCCATGGCAGCCACCCAAGCAGGATTCTTAGCCGCAGATTTGAATCCTTTTGGCTCAGTGGATGCAAGAAGAGCAGAGAGAAGTTCAGATGAGCCCAACATACCAAGATTTGCTGGATGACGAGTCTTGAATATACCAGCTTTGGCGCGTGTGATCATAGGATGAGTGCCCAAAGAAGAGAAATCAACAGGAGGTTCAATAGAGGT
>NW_019272072.1:264633-265261 GCF_002738345.1 Cucurbita maxima
GGACTGAAAGTGTCAGTGTAGTCAAGACCAGGAACCTGAGTATAACCTTTGGCAACGAGACGAGCCTTGAAACGCTCGACGGATCCATCGGGCAAATATTTAATACGAAACACCCATTTAGAGCCCACGATGTTGGTGTTGGCAGGGCGAGGAACCAAAGTCCAAGTATCATTTTGTTGTAACGCTCGAATTTCTTCATCCATGGCAGCCACCCAAGCAGGATTCTTAGCCGCAGATTTGAATCCTTTTGGCTCAGTGGATGCAAGAAGAGCAGAGAGAAGTTCAGATGAGCCCAACATACCAAGATTTGCTGGATGACGAGTCTTGAATATACCAGCTTTGGCGCGTGTGATCATAGGATGAGTGCCTAAAGAAGAGAAATCAACAGGAGGTTCAATAGAGGTTGAATTAGAAGTCGAGGGTGACAAAGTGGAACCTGCAAGAGAAGTATCAACCTGCACAGACTCATCTACAAGGTCAGAACAAATATCACACGGGGATGAACTGGATTGAGGAATGTGCGGTGATGAAGTGGTAGGGGGGGATGAATCAATATGATGAAGATGTGGTTCCAAGAAATTTGAAATAGGAATAGTGGAAAGAGGTTGGGCTTGGGAGCTAGGGATAG
>NW_019272072.1:267007-461650 GCF_002738345.1 Cucurbita maxima
CCAACGACAACAGCCATGGCTTCCTCAGTGAGAGAGGAGAGCAGGAGACAGAGAAGTCGTTGATCGGCTGCTCTCCATGCCAAATATTTGGGGTTGAATGTTGAGGAGGTTTCTGGTTCAAAGCGAGGTGGTGGAACCATAGTTCCATCGACATAGCCCAGCATGTCTTGACTCTCAAGAAGAGGGAGAAGTTGGCTTTTCCAAAGAAGATAATTGGAGGAAGAAAGTTTGATGGTGATCATATGGATTAGAGTATTGAAAGGAAGAAGATGATAACAAGATTCGGAAGCCATAGAGAAGAAAGGATCAGGGTTGTTAAACCGAAAGGGCTCTGATACCATGTGAATGTTTGATTAATCCACCACACCCAAATGGTGGTGAGAGTTCTCTTATTTATAATCATTTACAGAATACAGAAATAAGGTAAATTACAAATAATAAGGAAATAGCGATAAAAGGAAAGAATAATAAATGAATACAATATATTTGCATTTAGTAAAAGAGAAAATATGGTAACCCGTAATGTAAGGCAAATATCTAGATATTTGCCTTAATGAACGGTCAACTATCCTTAACACTTCTACTTATTTTTTGGATTTCTTTTCTCCGTATTCATTGTAATTTATTGTGATACAAACAAGTTTATTTTTCTAGGGAATGTATTAAGCACATGAATTTATTAATTACGATGAACTTTTGTATAAAACGAAGTAAATACAAATGGAGTAACATGAGATAGAAGTAAACATAGCAATAAAAAGAAACTACATAAACTTAAAGGAAGTTAATCCCATTTTACAGTATAAATATTGTTCCAAAGAAAGTTTTGAAAACTGGCCACTCCATATCCATCTAGGTTTTGAAAACTAAAATAAAGAAAAAATAAATAAATAAAAATATTTTTCAAAAACTTAGTTTGGAGTGAAATTTTGTGAAAATTCAAATGTTTTTTTTAATAAAAGGATAAAATACATAATTTTGAAAAAAACAAAGAAAAAAAAAACAAAATAGTTATCAAAGGGACCTAATTTTTAACATATCTATCCCAATGGAGTGCATGGACTCTAGTGGCAATGTTGTTTCAACTGTGTGATAGACCATGTGAAGTTAACATGACAATAATAATAGGTTCTAAAGCACAAAAATATGTGGATAAATTTCATATATTGAGGTGCGGAAAACATATACACACGGGCAACTAAAAATGATAGACCCACTATAAGAGCATTTGGTCTAGTGGTATGATTTTTTGTTTTTTTACAAATTAGGTGGAATGAACAAACAAAAATAATAAGTTTAGAATTACCCAACAAATATCAATTTTCAAATGGAATGGAGACATAAGACTATTCCAAAACAAGAAAAGGATAAAAGAAAAATATTAAATACATTTTCAACTAATGCATTTGGTTGTGAGATATTATGGTCAATATAAGAAAAATATAGCATTAACTAATTTTCATGGATACATATGGATCCTTACCATACTAAAATTACTGTTCTTATTGTTATCAAACCAATAACAATTCATACGAGCTAAATCTTCCAATTGATAATTAGGCCAGAGAAAGAACTTGAATTCATTTTTATATCTATCAACATGTTTGCTACTTTTATCTAAAACTTTCACGAGTTTTTCTTATTTGCATTGTAAAATTATGTATTTCTATATGGATATCATTTCTATTTCTAGAATTGAAACACATTAGAATTCTGAACTCTCACAGACTTTTGGGTGATAGGAAATTTTCCCGAAGTAAATCATAATGATTTTTTGTTCTCTTTTCATTCATTTTTTGATTTATTGCAATGGATTTACTAAAACTCTGGAAGTAAGGATAGTCTTTTTCTTGATATATTTGATTAATTTAGTACTTATTTTTATGAATTAATAAAATACATATGGTTTGATATATAATAAATTGTCCATCATTTTGTACAACAGACGAACATGTTCAATAATAAATATTTATTTTTTAATAATTCCTTATTAACCTGAAACTCCATGGGAACTATAGAATCTCCAAATTCATTTCTCATCTTTAAATACAAGATACAGTAAATTTTATGAGATTTATCCGTTTAAGCTAGAGACAATATACATTGATATTATTCATGCCAATTAAGGAATTATACTATCTCAATTAAAAAATAAAATATCTATTTAGGAAGAAATAAAGTTCCTCTTATGTGTTCTTCTTGTATTGTTTTTTCTTTCTACTATATTTAAGTCAAATCATTCCAGAGTTTTTTTTTTTTTGAGGAGATTTTTTTTTTCTTTTCAATTACTTTCTTTTTTATTTTTACTAATAATGGAATTTTCTTTTCTATTCAAATTTAAAAGAAAGAATTTGATTGGTATGATCTATGGATTACTCTAAATCAAAGTTCTAGATTAATATAGAACATCTTAGTATTTCTTCCTTAAGTTCTCATCCAATCAAAAAAAATTATTTTTTTATTGTTCAATGTGTTGAATTCTTAATTAATTGTGAGATAATTAAAATTTTTCTTATAAATTTTTTCAATGAGTTCAAAATTATTACCCTAGGTTTAGTATTTTGATGAGAGATTCCTCTTTCTTATTCTTAATCAAATTTTTGAGTGGGCTTGACTTAGTTGATACATGATTTATGTTGTCTTTCATTTTCTTTTAGTTTGTTTGAAAAAACACATCGATCAATTCCGATTCTTTCTTTTTCTATTTATTGTTTTTCGATTGAGATGCATGGATCCATGGGCCTATGTGTCTGCATAGAACTTGAACATGGATTAATGAAAATGTGCAAAAGCTAATTTAGTTCGTTGACTCGGTTAAGTTTCAAGACATACATCAAGCAAGAACCAATAATTTTATCTCTATTAAACAGACATTTCAAGTCAATTGAACCTAATTACATATTACAACTTAAATAAACTTAACATGATATGATATGAACTTTATTTATGTCAACATTTCTTAACAATATTAATTGAAATACATCCAAATGATTTGAGAACAAATTCTAAAAACACAATGATAAATTTCAAACCTTAACGTGCATAAAGCACATGGACTAGCAACGAAAAACGATAGATTAGTAAGAAAGACATTTGGTCAAATAGTATGATTCTCAATTCCTGTGTAAGAGATCAGGAATTCCATAATCAGAATGCCCCACAAGCTCTATCAAATGGTTTTGTGTGTTGTAAAAACAATAGTAAAAACACTTAACATGATAACTGCAAATAAATGATCTCCAAAGAAAACAAAAGTATTTTTAGTGGTAGAATTATGTTCTTTAGACTTTATTGCCCTAGTATACCAAGTAATGGGAAAGTATATACGGGATGCCTTAAAGAAAGTAATCGAGTATGTTTTTATATTTAGAATTTTCATGATTGTCATTTGTATGAAGTGACAGGTCTGCTACTCGAGACACATTACAAAATAAAAAAAGTAGTATAATATATTAAAAAGATAATGTTTCTAAATATTTGAGTTCATAATTATACAAATATTGATAAGTTAAGGAATCACTATAAGGAGAGTAAGATTCGGATTACCTTGTTGATCGAATATCTCAAGGCAAGAACATTGTTTGAGATTCGAATCACTCCACAAGCAAAATCGATCATGTCTAGCTTGAATGATTCTTGTTGATCAAATATCTCAACACAAAAACACTTGTTTGAGATTCGAATCACTCCACAAGCAAGATTGATCATGTCGAGCTTGAATGATTCTACATGAACCTAAACTACATATAATTGCAAAGAAACTTAGCCATTAGCTAAAGAAGAGCACAAATGCTCCTTTTACTATATTTTCCAAGTCTCCCTATAAATACAACATACATGGCTTTATATAGTCTCAAAATGAAACTATTAAAGGCATTCCAAGAGTTGTAACATTCATACTTTATGACTATAATTAACTATTATGTAATTGTAACCTAAAGTAAATAAAAAGTCTTAAAATACATTAATGAAATACAATAACTCTAAATTACTCTAAAATGTAATCCACCAAAATTTATAACATGAAACTTCATTCTTCTTCAATGTGCCATGAATTGAAATATCTTTTGATAATTTCAACAATATTTTCTTCATATCTTCATTGAAGAATATTGTATGATTGATGTATGTTGGTCCATATCAAATATTATCATAATAAGGTCAATGAGGGGAATACACCAATTGTTGGGCAACAAAGTCAACACAAAGAAATTAGAAAAGAAATATGAAAACTTGAGTTGTGAAAGGTGTAAATTGGAAAGAATCTTAGTGCTCGAGGATAATGTAGTGTTATGAAAACTAGCTAGATTGAATCTTCAAAGATTAATGTAAATTTTGTGAAAATTTAGAGGAACCCTTTTAGTATGTTTGCAATAGCTTAGTCATGCAGCAACAACGTAATGCTTCAAATACTCTTCCTTATGATTAAATACTAATGGTTCGTGAGGTCAGAAGACTTTCTTTAATGTTAAGGATATTTAGTCCTAAAGTATAACTTACCATATAGATCATATTTGATCTTTTATTATAGGATATTTGTGTTCTATCACAGCTCTTTTCATTTATTGTTATTCCCCTATCCTTTATAATTTATTTGATTATTTGAGAACTTCATTTATGTCGTGTGGTTTTAGGTTATTCCCCTATCCTTTATAATTTATTTGATTATTTGAGAACTTCATTTATGTCGTGTGGTTTTAGAAAATACATGAGATTATAATGATGGTGTTAATATAACACATGCGGAAGCAATTTGGATCTTAGGCACTTTTAGAACATCAATTATAGTAAATAACTAGCATGTTCATGAGTATTAAAACTTAATGAGTTTGAATACTAACCTTTTGTAGTTCAAATTCCTTTTTCCTCACAAACCGGTTTCAAACCACCACTAGTGTCTTCTCCACTATCCTCCGGCCTTAGAACGGGATTGTGGAATCCGGTGAGTGACTAAACTTGGGAGGGATTTTGTATATATGAAGAGAGTGTTTGTGAGAGGTTTTTCTCAAGGTTTTTCACCAAGAAGAAGACATTTCATGTTTTATGATCACTCTATTTATAGAGTCATGTTTGCATGTTCATGCAAATGAGATCACCAAATTTTGACACTAAAAATTCCACTCAAATGTTTGGGATAACGTGGCAAGCATGCATACTTGAGTTAGCCAAATTTATTGGATTTAGATTAATGAACGTAAAGTTCACTTTATTCAATAACAATCTTTAATAAATAAACAACAATAATAACTTTATTGAAAATAAAATATGTTTTTGTTTACACACTATGAGTTTTAGGACATAAAACCCAACAATTATATTTTACCATATATATCATATTTGATCTTTTATTATAGGATATTTGTCTTCTATTACAGCTCACCATAGGTATCATGTTTGCCTTTTATTACAGGCTCTTTTCATTTATTGTTATTCCCCTATCCTTTATAATTTATTTGATTATTTGAGAACTTCATTTAAGTGTGGTGGTTTCAGCCGAGTTCATAGTCCAACAATCGCTGAAGAAAATAGATTTCAAACTTGAGAGAAAAAAATATACTGAGAAGGAGTTAAAAATGTTGCAATTTTTTAGAAAGGGCATTTGGTCTAGTGGTATGATTCTCACATAGGGTGTGAGAGGTCCCGAGTTCAATTCTCAAATGAACGAGTCTCAAAGAAAACAATTCAACACCAAAGTGTATATTCTTCCAATAAGCATGCCTACTATTTTCTTCTCAATACAGTAATTGTCGCAAACCCTATGTAAATAATTTAACAACGGTCTAGATCTAAAAGATATAATAATGATGATACATTCCATAAAAAACTTAATATATAGCCCATACTAAGGGCATTTGGTCTATTGGTATGATTCTTGCTTTGGGTGCAAGAGGTATCAAGTTCAATTCTCGGAATGCCCTTGCAACAAAAAAAAAAGCACTAAAATAATTAATTATCGTTTCGGGTGTGAGAGGTCTCAAGTATATTGTATTAAAATGAATTAGCATATGAAGTTTCTACTATAAAGGCATTTGGTCTAGTGGGGTATGATTATCGTTTCGGGTGTGACTCTTATTAATCAGGCAGGTTTATGAAAAAGAAATTGTCATTCTTTTGTCTTTTAAAATCCATACTAAGGGCATTTGGTCTAGTGGTATGATTCTTGCTTTGGTTCAATAGGTCTCGAGTTCGATTCTCCGAATGCCCCTCCAAAGAAAAAAAGCACATAAAAAATTATCGCGTTTCGGGTGTGAGAGGTCTCAAGTACATTGTATTAAAATGAATTAGCATGATGTTTCTTTCTACTAATAAAAGCATTTGGTTTATCATTTTGGGTGTGATCATTAGGTAGGTTTAATAAAAAGAAGCATACTATATAAAAGCATTTGGTTTATCATTTCGGGTGTGATCATTAGGTAGGTTTAATAAAAAGAAGTTTCGATGCTATTTGAATAGCCTGAAGTCATTATAGCCTCTCCACCGATTTCGAAGACTCCTTCGGCATCAATGTGCTCCAATGAAAAGAGATCAGACCCTTTCCTAAACTAGAATCGGGCACAAAACGCCGAGGTCTTTTTCGCGTATACGCAATCTCGAAGCCCAATTACCTCACGGACAGTCTCCTCAACCCTTGCGAGTATGAGTGCTTGGTAAGAGAGAATGTCGAATGAGAAAGACATTCAATCTTCGACCTAACGATAATGGAACTTCAAGCCCATTTAATCAATCTGCTTTGTACCTTATTGTTGATCGAACCAATTGCACGCCAGGCCCAAATTGAAAGCTTCGGGTGTGACTTATTAATCATCAGGCAGGTTTATGAAAAAGAAATTGTCATTCTTTTGTCTTTTAAAATCCCTCACCTTATCAATCATTTGACAGGTTTATGAAAATGAAATTCCGAGTATGACTTAGTCATGCTATTTGAATAGCCTGAAGTCATCATAGCCTCTCCACCGGTTCCGAAAACTCCTTCGGCATCAATGTGCCCCATCGAAAGAGATCAGACCCTTTCCTTAACCAGAACCGGGCACAAAACGTCGAGGTAGAAAGTTGAAAGCGAGCTCTTTTCGCGTATACGCAATCTCGAAGCCCAATTACCTCACGGACTGTCTCCTCAACCCTTGTGAGTATGAGTGCTTGGTAAGAGAGAATGTCGACTGAGAAAGACATTCGATTACGGAAACATTCGCTACTACCAAAGTGCACTAAACCTAGTAGAGATCTTCGACCTAACGATAATGAAACTACAAGCTCATTTAATCAATCCGCTTTGTACCTTATTGTTGACTGAACTAGTTGCACGCCAGGCCCAAATTCTCTCTCAGTCACCCGGAGATGAAAATAAGATCAGATCTAAAGTTTATGAATCGAAGAGAAAATGAATCTGAGTTATACACGCTTTCATTTTCAAAAGCTTTCATTTTCAAAAGCTTCGGGTGTGACTTATTAATCATCAGACAGGTTTATGAAAAAGAAATTGTCATTCTTTTGTCTTTTAAAATCCCTTACCTTATCAATCATCAGACAGGTTTATGAAAAAGAAATTCCGAGTATGACTTAGTCATGCTATTTGAATAGCCTGAAGTCATCATAGCCTCTCCACCGGTTCCGAAGACTCCTCTGGCATCAATGTGCTCCAATGAAAGAGATCAGACCCTTTCCTGAACCAGAACCGGGCACAAAACGCCGAGGTAGAAAGTTGAAAGCGAGCTCTTTTCGCGTATGCGCAATCTCGAAGCCCAATTACCTCACGGACTGTCTCCTCAACCCTTTGAGTATGAGTGCTTGGTAAGAGAGAATGTCGACTGAGAAAGACATTCGATTACGACAACATTCGCAACTACCAAAGTGCACTAAACCTAGTAGAGATCTTCGACCTAACGATAATGGAACTTCAAGCCCATTTAATCAATCCGCTTTGTACCTTATTGTTGACCGAACCAGTTGCACGCCAGGCCCAATTTCTCTCCCAGTCACATTTTGCATGTTTCCCATCTCTTCTAGAGAAACAAGTGGGCTATTTCTTTGCAAAATTATGCTCAATTTCACGTAGACCAAATGATACAATGCGAGCAAAAGTTCCTACAGAACCCCAAAGATGCTTAGAATCAAGCAAATATAAAGAGGCTTGCTTTTTTTTTTCTTCTCCTGGAAAAAAATGATAAAGTTATATCTGCAAAATAGCAGAAAGTATTTGAACTGGGGAAAAAGGGATTTGTAGTCCCCCGCCTAACCGCTCGGCCATGGCGCAAAAACGATACAAAATATTGGATTGGCTTTTAATTCTTTTCATTCATTACAAAATCGAAGTCGAATTAGACTTGATATATTATTTCAATATGATAAATTAGTTCAATATTATCATTAATATGGGTTGCCCGGGACTCGAACCCAGACGGTATTTTGTAAATACGTAATTATCTTGAATATATTAACTATTTCTTTATTTTCCGATCCCCTGTAAGGGACAAAAGAAACATCTTGTTCTTTCTTCAACAATTTCTGATCTCTAGTTGTATCGATTTTCTTGGTAGCATTATCTATTAGAAATGAATTTTCTAGCATCTGACTCCATACCACTGAAGGATTTAATCACACACTTGAAATATAGCCCAAAAAGTCAAGAGAACGCTTGGATAATTGGTTTATATGGGGAAGAAACTAATAATATCGTAGCTGCTCATGGTTATTTTGGCCGATTGATCTTCCAATATGCTAGCTTCAACAACTCTCGTTCTTTACACTTCTTCCTAGCTGCTTGGCCTGTAGTAGGTATCTGGTTCACCGGTACAATATTGACGATCTTACAAAGATAAAATTTTAGTTAATTTCCATTTACTTATCTCATCTTTTATGGAATCGATCCCCTTTTGACTCTACAAGAATATAATGACCCGTTACTTTTTATTTCTCTATAATTGGAGCATAGGGCTCTATCCATTTATTCATTCGACCCACCCCACTTGACTTTACTTTTGTTTTTTCCGCATCTCGAATGATTAGGTGAAGTAGTCTTTTGACTTGCAATATTCCTTTTTGTAGGGATACAATTCGAAATTGAAAATTTCAAGAAACTTATTTTCTCCCAGGAATTCCAAGAATTCTTGTTATATGCTCGTTCCAACCCTCAATTCTCTTTTCTAGGTTCATTGATATTGAATCAATCGAATGCACTTCTAATACTTGTTCCACTTTTGGAAGACCCTTCGTTATATCACCATAAAGAAAAAAAAAATGCCACCCATACATAATATCTATGTCATCCTTTCCGTCTGAATGCATTCAAAAGAACCCGCTTTATAGATTTACCGAAGGCGTCCTTAGGGGTGATCTCGTAGTTCCTACGGGGTAGAGACGATGGGGTCGGTCCATGAATTTTCCTTCCTTTTGCCGCATTTCGCTCAAAGGGTCCATATTTTTTCTGAGTTAAGCAAAAGAGGTTAATTATACCCCCTTCTCTCCCACTTTTCTCTCTCACTTCAAACCTTGGAACGCACTGTTCTTATAGATATTTCCGAGATGAATGAACATAGACGTGCTTCTATTTATCGACAATATCTTCCGTTTCGTTCAAGCGGGATCCGAAGTATCCGTGTTACTGGGTAGAATGCCTTCGGCTGTGGATTATCAACCGACTCTTAGTACCGAAATGGGTTCTCTCCCACTTTTCTCTCTCACTTCACACCTTGGAACGCACGGTTCTTAGAGAGAGAGGCCACCCACATATTATGTGCTTACCACTTGTTTTATTTATTATTCTTAGTATTTTAGTTATTTTCAAAATAGGATTTCTGCTTGTTTTATCGAACTCATTTCATATCATGGTTCAAACGTTAAAGATGGGGTTTACTAATTCTTTTCGAAATCCGAAGATAAAAAGTTCCTACGGAACCGAACCCCTGGATCATCTGTCAATTGCTCAATCAATTACTTCTTTTGAATGCTAAAAAAAGGATTAGTGGCCTTTCGATTATTTCATTTCAGATTCATTGGAATCAACAATCCATTTATTTATTTATTTCATCTATTCCATGACCGGAACAGGAGGGGATACACGTTACACCACGATTTTGAATCAGAAGAGAGATTTCAAGAAATGGCAGATCTATTCACTCTATCAATAACCGAGCCGGATCTGGTGTATCATAAGGGATTTTCCTTTTCTATTGATTCCTACGGATTGGATCAAAAACAATTCTTGAATGAGGTATTCAACTCCACTGAAAATATTTATCCATTTCTACCATTATTATGATATTCCAATCTTATTGGGTACTATAAATAGATTCGATTTGATGTGCAGAAACAATATACAATTTTTTTTCTATTTTTTTAACATGTAACTTTTTCGTAGATTCCACTGTTAAAAAAAATTCTCATAGAAGAGAGATAATGAAATGCAGGACAACAAAAGAAAGACTAGGTCTTATTATTCCTACATGGTACTAACACTCCTTTGATACTTCCAAGAGTTTCTCTGCCTCTTTTATTTGTCTCATTTCCTATCAGGAGGAATAGGATCTAAATCCAATCACTCGGATTATTAACTACTAACGAGTGGGTCTTAAAAAAAAAGGGTTCCGTTAAGATACAGTACAAATAGAATCCGATTCTCTTTTCATGTATTTTGATTTTTCCTCTTTTCATATTAGATTTCTTCATTTCCCCCTACGTGACTTTCTAAAGCACATCTAAGTGATATGCGTGATACATAGTTCATAATGTAGAACTCATTTAGTTCATCCTATTAGCTCGGCTCATCCAAAATAAGTATCTTAAAAATTTGATAATCTCACCAAATCTCTAATTGTATTTTTTCTCTTTATAGAAGAATTTCAATATTGGACTCAACTCAAAGGTTCAGACTATATGTACGATTTATCTGATCTTATAACGAGTTAGAATTTATTTTTTCTAGTAAATCATGAAATTGTCTCGGACAGTATTAAAAATCTTATCGAAAGCTTACGGCAGCTTGCCAAACAAAAGCAAATAGAAAAAAGAATAGAGGTATTACTGGCATAATATCTACTATTGGATTCAAAAAAAGCGTAGGCCTCAGGAAATTTGGCGACGAAAAAACTACTTGAAGAAAGGAAAGAATTAAGACAGATACCGATGAAACTTAAGATATAAAGCATAACAATTTTTATGAAAAAGAAATTCCGAGTATGACTTAGTCATGCTATTTGAATAGCCTGAAAACATCATAGCCTCTCCACCGGTTCCGAAGACTCCTTCGGCATCAATAGGCTCCAATGAAAGAGATCAGACCCTTTCCTGAACCAGAACCGGGCACAAAACGCCGAGGTAGAAAGTCGAAAGTGAGCTCTTTTCGCGTATGCACAATCTCGAAGCCCAATTACCTCACGGACAGTCTCCTCAACCCTTGCGAGTATGAGTGCTTGGTAAGAGAGAATGTCGACTGAGAAAGACATTCGATTACGGCAACATTCGCAACTACCAAAGTGCACTAAACCTAGTAGAGATCTTCGACCTAACGATAATGGAACTTCAAGCCCATTTAATCAATCCGCTTTGTACCTTATTGTTGACCGAACCAGTTGCACGCCAGGCCCAAATTCTCTCTCAGTCACCCGGAGACGAAAGTAAGATCAGATCTGAAGTTTACGAATCGAAGAGAAAATGGATCTGAGTTATACACGCTTTCATTTTCAAAAGCTTCAAGTGTGACTTATTAATCATCAGGCAGGTTTATGAAAAAGAAATTGTCATTCTTTTGTCTTTTAAAATCCCTTACCTTATCAATCATCAGGCAGGTTTATGAAAAAGAAATTCCGAGTATGACTTAGTCATGCTATTTGAATAGCCTGAAGTCATCATAGCCTCTCCACCGGTTCCGAAGACTTCTTCGGCATCAATGTGCTCCAATGAAAGAGATCAGACCCTTTTCTGAACCAGAACCGGGCACAAAACGCCGAGGTAGAAAGTCAAAAGCGAGCTCTTTTCGCGTATGCGCAATCTCGAAGCCCAATTACCTCACGGGCTGTCTCCTCAACCCTTACGAGTATGAGTGTTTGGTAAGAGAGAATGTCGAATGAGAAAGACATTCGATTACGGCAACATTCACAACTACCAAAGTGCACTAAACCTAGTAGAGATCTTCGATCTAACGATAATGGAACTTCAAGCCCAATTAATCAATCCGCTTTGTACCTTATTGTTGACCGAACCAGTTGCATGCCAGGCCCAAATTCTCTCTGAGTCACCCGGAGACGGAAGTAAGATCAGATCTGAAGTTTACAAATCGAAGAGAAAAGGGATCTGAGTTATACACGCTTTCATTTTCAAAAGCTTCGGGTGTGACTTATTAATCATCAGGCAGGTTTATGAAAAAGAAATTGTCATTCTTTTGTCTTTTAAAATACCTTACCTTATACATCAGGCAGGTTTATGAAACAAAATTCCGAGTATGACTTAGTAATGCTATTTGAATAGCCTGAAGTCATCATAGCCTCTCCACCGGTTCCAAAGACTCCTTTGGCATCAATGTGCTTCAATGAAAGAGATCAGACCCTTTTCTGAACCAGAACCGGGCACAAAACGCCGAGGTAGAAAGTCGAAAGCGAGCTCTTTTCGCGTATGCGCAATCTTGAAGCCCAATTACCTCACGGACTATCTTCTCAACCCTTGCAAGTATGAGTGCTTGGTGGAGAGAATGTCAAATGAGAAAGAAATTCGATTACGGCAACATTCGCAACTACCACAATGCACTAAACCTAGTAGAGATCTTCGACCTAACGATAATGGAACTTCAAGCCCATTTAATCAATCCGCTTTGTATCTTATTGTTGACCGAACCAGTTGCACGCCAGGCCCAAATTCTCTCTCAGTCACCCGGAGATGAAAGTAAGATCAGATCTGAAGTTTACGAATCGAAGAGAAAATGGATCCGAGTTATACATGCTTTGATTTTCAAAAGCTTCTCTTGGCTACGGTACTTTATTCAGAATGTGCAACAATATAGTCATCTCTTAGCCGTGTATAGAGAATTCATTGATCATTTCCTTGGCGGATAACACAAATGAAATCGATTCTCTGACCGCCCATCTCATGAGTCCATTCTTGTCTTGTTGGTTTGTTGTACTATTCTATACCTCTCTCGATTGATCGAAAGACGTTCAACAGCTTGTAGGGCCTATCTGAGGGAACTTTCCTTATCATGGTAGGCAAATTTAAAGAGGGAGATGCGTATGTCCACGGTGATCAGGGTAGAGCGACTCCTTTAAAAGAGGTTGGTTTTATCGAAACTGTTAAATCCGATTTCGTTAAGGAAAAAATAGAAGCCCTTGGTTTGGCCGATGTCAATTCGTATGGCAATGTGGACTCGACTCAGGATGAGGATTCCGCTTTTCGTACTGCTGCTATGAGATGAAAGAGTTGGTAAGCTATCTCACTAAACGAAAAGAAAAAGCACATATGGGTTGACCTTGTTACAAGTGGCGGGGGCTAGCCAAAGAAGGTCAGTCGAACTAGGTTAGGACCCTTGATTTGGTTCAGCTAGGTTCTTCCATGCGAAAATGTATGTGTATTCGTATCTTCTTTTTGTTTATACGTTTGGAGAAACCTGCTAAGCCCACCTTTCTTATCTAGTGTGATTCAATCTTTCAGCTCAAACTTTCTTCTCGTCCGACGAAAAAATTAGGAGTACGACTACCTTTTCCTTTTCTTGCCCGAGCCAAGGGATCATTCAGTTTCTACCAAATAGTTCGTTATCTATTAGTTGCCGTAATCGAATGTATTTCTCATTTCATGTTAGATCCTCCAAGAGCTTCCTAGTCCGTAGTAGACGAAACCTTGGACTTCTATTGGACTTATAGCATTGCCTGGTGAGCTCGCCGTTGAGGGTTGGCCTTACAAGAGATCGAGCAGCCTTTCTTTCCTTGCCTGGTATGCTTTTCCGCTTATCGTGTAACTTGCCAACTATCCAAACTGAGAGGGAGAGGGATCATGTCACACTTTCAGCTGAAAACTGATTTTTTTTTTAATAAAGTCAGTTCATAGATCAAGAAAGAATGAAGTTGCTTACAGGGACGGTTACGCGATAAGTCTTTTCATACTCGCCTTTTCTTTAACCCTGCTATCAACCGAGCCATTCTCGTTTGTTGCTTTAAGGGGTCTCCCCCTTGTAGATTACTCGAATTGGTTCTCGCATCCCTGTGCCAAAAAGTATGGACGAGTTTGGTTTGAGCGTTCATCAATTTGGTGGATTCATATGCTCCGGAGGGGTGAGACGAGTGTAGCGCATCTGTTTTGGGTATGTTGTCCGCTAAAGGTTTTAGGAAATGGGTACAAATTTTCTACATAGGTCATCTGTGGTCACAATTCTTTTAAGAAAGATGCTTTCAAATAATCGGTGAACAATAGCCTTTAAAGAAGTTTCAGAGAGCAAGAAGAGATAGAACAGAGAATAGGAGTGAGTCGTGCAAGGAAGAAGGAACTAGTAGGTTTAATTTGGGTTCGTTTGAACTAAAAAACGAACCAAAATTTTTCAAACGAACCCAAATTTAAGACTCTCTAGCCCAAAGTTCATATGTTGTAAAAAAAAAAAAAAAACCTTCCGTGGCCCAACCCTTATTCGCAGTCCACATCCAACCATTTCTTTTTCAACCTACACGTATGCTCCAAGCCAAACTCACGTAACTAGTCAGAAGATGCGGCCCACAATTGAAAGGAAGACAAGTGTCCCAATCGCACTCTTGCAGTAGTGAGACAATAATTATGTGACATTTGTTATAATCCAGTGAACAAGTCAACCATGCAAAATTCAGACTGAACGAACAATAGCAGTGTATGCTCAAATCACGTTTAGAAGAAATATTTTAGAAAACGTGAGCGAGGAAAGACGTTAAAAAACATTTCAAATAGAGCAATGTTATAAGCTAAAAGTGAATAAACAACAACTGGTCACGTTCTCCTATAGTACATTTTGGGACATTTTAGTTCTGATGGGTGTAGATATGATTTTGAGGACTAATCATACACGTCGTAGGGTTAATCTGGTTGACGCTGTCCATAAACATGACGTTCAACATCATCAAAGAGAAGACAACATCGGGCCTATTGAAGGTGTTGTCAAATATGTACGAAAATACGTCGGCTATGAACAAGGTGTATTTGATGCAGAGGTTGTTCAATCTACAAATGTCGATTTGTTGCAAATCATATAAATTAGTTCAACATGATTGTAAATCAATTGAGTTGGTGGAAATTATGTTAAAAAATGAAATTAAACCATTGATTTTTATGTAATCTTTACTCGAGTCGTGGTATACTATTGTTGCTGCAATCAACAGTTCACGAGGATCTAATAAATTGAAATTTAATGAAATTCAAGATGTCAGCGAAAGCCCAAACGGGAAATTGGAGATTCATCAGACAATGCTCTCATTGTTGATCGAAGGGGAAGAAGTAAATCAAATACTTTAATTCCACATATTCAGCAGAAGATACTGAGAATACTTAAATCCTTAACGTGAATAGCCCAATTGAATTTTGGATTTTAGATTCAGTTGCATCGTTTCATTCGTCTCCAAGTAAGAAATTTTTTCAAAACTTCAAATAAGAAAATGTTACGAAGGTGTATATTGCCGACAACAAAACGTTGGAGATTGAAGGGAAGAGAGATGTCTACATATAAACTCTAACAGGAAATGAGTGAGTGGACATTATAGAATGTCAGAAATATTTTTGATCTCAATAAGAATCTGATCTCTATTGGTCAGTTGGATAACACAGATTATGCAACCGAGTTTGGAAAGAGTTTGGGAAAGATTGTGAAGGGTGTCATGGTGGTAGCATGACCTAAAATATGGAACCCTATACACCAACTAGAGTGTATAAAAAAGGTTTTTGTTGCTAAGAGTGTTTCCAATTCAAGTAACAGCAACAACAACCAAGTTTTTACACCCTACAGCAGTGTCAATAGACTTGCACATATGAGCATCAAAGAAATGAAGATGATGGGTGCAAATGGAGTTTTAGAAGGCCTAAAATCTATTGATATGGGTGTTTGTAAGAGCTGCGTTATGGAAAAATATAAACGAGTTAGCTTCACAAAAGCTGCTAGAGAACCAAAGAAAGTGCGATTGGAAATGGTCCATATAGACGTTTTGGGACCATCTCTAGTATTTTCATTTATAGTACCAAAATTTCATGGATTAGATGTCTCGCACAACGAAAACTCTCTGTTTTCCTAAGGCTAGTCATATATCTCATGACCACTCTTTTCCTCCTCACGATATCTAGACACTATAACATTGATCCAGTATTGTCTTATATAGTTAATGTTCACTCTTTAACGTCCAAGGACATTTTATAACTACCACGAAAATCAAAACATACAATAAATTTATACAAGTTTTACAACATATCATATACTACAAAATAGGGTTAGACTCCTTACTTGGTCGCGGAGAGACGTGTCATTGAGCTGAGTCATAGAGATATACGACTCTTTATCCTAAGAAAAAATTTATATAATTTAAAATCCGGCTGCTCTGATACCAATCTGTCACAACCCAAATTTCAAAGGTTCAAAACTCAAATAGAAACTAAAATTGAAAGTGAAAACAAATAAAAATAAAAGTAAATTAATATAAAATAATGTTGTAAAATTAAAATAAGATTGAGAAAACAACACCACATTAAATATAAAATTAAATTAAATTATAAGACGGTGTTGTTCAAATTTATCCAAACAAAAAAAAAGTGTTTGGGATAGAATTACAAAAAAAAAAATACAAAAAAACTCAAACACAAAGACAGACTAACGCTGCATAACAACTCCTGTGAGTGTACATCCTTTGAAGGCTCCCTCATACGAACCCATCCAAAATAATCACACCTGTGACCGCATCTCCTGACTTTAAACTGCTAGTCTAAACATAGTTTCGTCACCAAAACTTTAGAGTTTAATCTATCTTTACAAAAATATTTTTCTCTTAATTTATAATTAGTCATCAAAAGTAATAATTAGGTACAAATTTGGTTTAGAATTCAAAACTTTCAAATCTTGCTGTTCCTTAACCAGATTCAAATCTAGATTCTTGAACTCCTTATACCTTAAATAAAGTTGCTCTCCTCTAATAAAATAGGAATTTCTCTTAAGATCATTAAATTCTTATAGACTATAGGCTCAATATCATTAATACAATTATGCTTTATCTTAAACACGCCAAACATGAAACTAAAGTGCGTTCAATTGAACTCCATTTTATTGTCATCTTGAATGGTGTTTAGGGTATATTCTTGATTTACCTTAAAGCTGTTGTGACATGACAGTTCATATTAGTTAAACTTTCTGCAAAATCACAAGTTAAAAAACAACAACGATGAACCTAGGTCTATTAGTCATTTCAAAGACAATTTCTTTCTCCATCTTATCGATAATAATAATTCAACTAAATCCATATTATGCAAATAAACAAGTTTACGACTCATAAAAACAACTACCTAAATTATGTCCTAAAAATTTGAAAACATAAGTTGTAGTTGATAATTACACAAAAATTTCCCTAAATTCATAAACTCGTGTCCAATTAGTTAATCCGAAAGATGGTAACTAGCATATAGTAATTGAAACTCCACATGAAGTAATTTAAAGTTCCCCGAAGTTTATCTCATCTTCAATGAAGCATGAATTGCATTGAAGTTCATGAAATTCTTATAGACTCCAACTCTGAGTACTATTAATGCAATTATGTTTCATTGAGTTTGTCATAAATGAAACTAAGGTGCATTCAATACAACTTTATTTTCTTGTCATACGAGACAAAATGGAAAAATTTAATCAAACAAACGGATGAACTGAACCAAATCAATCCAACCCAAATTGAGTTAGTTTGTTTTTTTTTTTGTTGGGTTGTTGGTTTATTTGATAACCCAACTACTAAGAGAAAATATATTTGAGTAAAAGCTAAAAATATTTGATGTTCAAGAAAAGGCATTTGGTTTAGTGGTGTGATTCTCATTTGGGGTACAAGAGGTTTTGAGTTCAGTTCAATTCTTCAAATGTCCCTGTGTCTAAATCTTTTCTTATCAAAGGACTTCATATTCGACATCAACCTAACTTCATATTCGACATTTTATACTTACCATCATGCTCTTAGTACTCATAGTCTTTCTTAACATCCCATCCCTAGGATTTATTCTCCAAGACACATTATTTTATACTTACCATCATGCTCTTAGTACTCATAGTCTTTCTTAACATCCCATCCCAATGCTTTATTCTCCCAGACACATCATTTTATGCTTACCATCATGCTCTTAATACTCATAGTCTTTCTTAACATCCCATCCCAAGGCTTTATTCTCCAAGACAAATCATTTTATACTTACCATCATGCTCTTAATACTCATAGTCTTTCTTAACATCCCATCCCAAGGCTTTATTCTCCAAGACAAATCATTTTATACTTACCATCATGCTCTTAATACTCATAGTCTTTCTTAACATCCCATCCCAAGGCTTTATAATCCCAGACACATTCTACATCTAAGGACTTCATGTGTTTCCTGCAATAAAACAATATACGACCTTAATACATAGGCCTAAGGCTTCATACCTACGTTTCAAGTGGTAAAACAAGGGCATTTGGTCTAGTGGTATGATTCTTGCTTTGGGTGTGAGAGGTCTTGAGTTTGATTCTCAAAATGTCCCTTCAAGAGATTGTAGTACGAATTGTGGGGATGTAGCTCAGATAGTAGACCTCTCACTTCTAATGTGGAAAGTTACGGGGTTGATACCTTGCATCTCCAAAATGAATTAATCACTAAATATATTATTTCTTCTCAATTTTTTCTTATTTACGACATAATGAGCCGGGATAGTTTTTCATGTCACTATTTTGAAAATTACTTCTTTTCAATTTTTCCTTATTCATGACATGTTGAGTAGCGATATTTGTTCATTTTCACTATTATTGATGATGGAAAATTTAGGGTTTTGTGATGCAAGAATTGTAGGGATGTAGCTTCGCTTAGCAAGCGAGAGGTATGGCTTAGCATACGAGGGGTACGGGGATCGATACCTCGCATCTAGGGGCATTTAGGGTGTTCATTTCCCATGTGGAAAGTATGGGGATCAATACCTTGCATCTTCAATTGAATCGATTACTAAATATATTATTTATATTCAATTTTTTCTTATCTTTTCAATTTTTTTCTTATTTAGGACATAATGAGCTGGGATAGTTTTTCATTTTCACTATTACTGATGACGAGATGCTTAGGAGTTTATGATGTAAGAATTGTGGGGATACAGGTTAGATGGTAGAGCGCTTGCTTTGCATGCAAGAGATATGGGGATTGATACCCTGCATTTCTAGATTTTCTTCATTTTCACTATTATTGATGATGAGAAATTTAGGGTTCTATGATGTAATATTTTATTTCTATTTGCTCATTTAGCATGCGAGAGGTACGGGGATTGGATCGATACCCCATATCTCCAAAAGAAACTATTCGCTATTACTATTTTATTTCTATTAAATTTTTTCTTATTTATGACATAATGAGTAGCGATATTAGCTTAGACGGTAGAGCGCTCGCTTTGCATGCGAGTTGTACGAAGATTGATAACCTGCATCTCCGAAAGAAAGTATTTAATTTGTTATAATATTTTTTCATTTTCACAATTATCTATGCCCCACATCACCAAAACAAATTATTTGTTATTAATATTTTGATATTTTTTTATTTTCACTATTATTGATAATGAAACATTTAGGGTTTTAAGTTGTAAGAATCATGGGGATGTAGCTCAAATGGTAGAGCGCTCGCTTTGCATGTGAGAGATATAGGGATCGATACCCTACATCTCCAAAAATAAGACTATCTATTATTAAATAATATTGTTTCTTTTCAATTTTTCCTTATTCATGACCTGTTGTGTAGCAATATTTCTTCATTTTCACTATTATTGATCACGAAAAATTTAGGGTTTTGTGATGCAAAAATTGTGGGGATGTAGCTCAGATGGTAGAGCGCTCGCTTAGCATGTGAGAGGTACGGGGATCGATACCCCGCATCTCCAAAAGAAAGAAATTATTTTTTTAAGTATGAGTTAATTTAACATGTTATGTATAAGGTGGGTACGAGAAAAAAAGAAAACATACTTATATAAGGATAAATTTAATGATTATTATATCATTATGGCTATGCCATTTTTATAGATAAAAGAGAGTAATTCTAGTAGTTATACTGCTACTTGTGGAGAGGGAATTTGATGACTTCCTCAAAAGATAAGAGCTTATAGGATGGCGG
This sequence comes from Cucurbita maxima, assembly GCF_002738345.1. Classification (NCBI taxonomy): domain Eukaryota; kingdom Viridiplantae; phylum Streptophyta; class Magnoliopsida; order Cucurbitales; family Cucurbitaceae; genus Cucurbita; species Cucurbita maxima. The sequence goes on from NW_019272072.1 coordinate 287,297, forward strand.
TAGCGTCCAATGCATATGACGGAACTTCTTCACAATTGCAATATGTTACCAATGAATATAATTGTCATTTATAGCTTCTATCACAACAATATAAAATTTGGGGTCAAAGCCTATTTGGGACTGAAAAGATCGTTCACCACAAGCTTGTAAATTAAATTATATCTACCACCTCTGAAATTTTCCACGGCAAACCTTCCAACAGCTTGCACTTCATCGTTGACATCCTTAATTGGAACTAGATTTGAAGGCAAATCTTCTCCACAACTCACTTTGGAACACTTTTATAGATAGTTTCAACAAACTTCTTTGCTCGTGAATACTTTGGAGTTCGATATTTATAGTTGTGGAGAACGTTATTTAAATTGATATGATCGAATCTTACAACAAAGTCTAATTGAGCCTCCCTCTATTAGGAGATAGCTTCGAATCAAATTCTTTAGTTTGAACAATGATTGCATTGTTTTAGTCAAACAACCGAGACTAGTGTATTACCAATAGTATAAATATTTTGTACGTGTATTTTCTTACATATTAACAATTGTATACAAATAATAACTAAATTTATGAGTAGAAGTTTGGATGGAGTTTTATTAAATAGGTAATCTTTAATTATATCTAAAAATATATAAGGTTTTTTTTTTTTTTATATACATTTACTAGAACAAAACAATGATTCAAGAAGATGTCATTCATGTCATGTTTTAATTTTTATTCTTTCTTATTTCTCAAAGATTAAAAAAAAAAAAAAAGTTATCCTCTCTCGCATATGGTTCGTTATTTGATTATTTTCTCTTGAGTGAATTTTAAGTGAAACACATTCTCTACCCAAGTAATTGCAAGATGCAAGCTTCACACTAAGAGGAATCAAAGTCTCAAGTATCAACGTCCTCAAGTGTCAATTTTTATTCTCCATCTCAACATAAATTAAACATATTTTCGTGAAAATATCTATTTATAAAAGCAAAATATCTCAGACTCACAAAAATAAAAATGAGATATAGATACGAGACATAAATATGATACCAAATAGATATGGTAACATGTCATTTGTAAAAAACGAGGACACCGATGTGATAACGATACATTAATTAAAAAGAATTATTTCAAAAAATTTATCAATTTTATATTAGAAATTAATTCATATAAATAAGTTTATACGTTTGTATACTTAAAAAAAAGCTTAAGGTACGTTTCACTCTCAAAATATATTCAAACTCAAGGGTATGATACGAAATGCTGGATTATAAATTTGTAATGCATCCATTATATTAACAAGTGTTGAGTACATGCCCAACACGTGTCAGATTAGTGAAACTAAGTTATTCTCATGCTTTCTTTACACCTATTTAAAGTAGTTTGAAAACTAGCACGTCAAATATTATAATTGACTAACTACAACATTAATTTTGTCCCTTAAGGATGGTTTTGACCAAAGAGAAATAAAATCCTTAATTTAGTACATGGTTGCAAAGATGGACATGAGAATGAGTTATTCTCATATGGAAAGAGATTTAACCATAAGTTATATCTCATATCCTCTCTTAACCAATTATTTAGTTTTATTTAGTATGTTTCAGAAAGATACTTCCATCAATAGCAAAAAAAAAAAATTAAATAAATAAATAAATAGAATAGATTAAATTAGCCAAAAGTAATGGCTAACACAATTAAAAAAATGTAACAAAAACACAGAAGGAAGATTAGAAACACAAGTAAAAACAAAAAAACAAACAGCCAAAAATCAAAATTTGAAAAGTGTTAAACAGTTTTGATATATAGACATTTCAAGACTTTACTACTGCAATATTCCCATGAAATCTAACACTAGAGCATCATAAAATTTAGAGAAATGATTGAAATGGTGAATGGGTCCTTGACCATAGGAATGAAAATGGTGAATGGGTCATTGACGATAGTCGACCGCTATACTCTGGTTTTGGATGTAAGTGATGATTAACGGCAATATGAGATGTCAATACCACACCGTTATCAAGAGGAAGTAAAGTAGAGTATAATAGATCAAGCGATCCATTTGTTGAGAGTGCTATAAGAGGCACACAATTAAGAATGTTGGATATAACTACTCTTTCACATCAGAGGGATGAGTCTCATAGATCCAACTACAATATCAAAGAAACTTTCGGTGGTAGTGATTGCTTGCATTGGTGTCTCCGTGGTATCCCAGAAACATGTAACATGATTTTTCTTGCTCAAATATTGCTTCTTAAAAGTTCACTTTTAAGTAATCCAAGAAGGCTACTTAATTTGCAGCCTCTAGGGAAGATGATCACTCTGAGGTGGGTTTCTTAGTGAATATGCAATTATATAATCAGGGTTTTATATCAATGGTTCCATTTATATCTATAAATGAAATTTGTGGTGTATTTTTTAGAAATTCAACAATAATCATATGTTATTTGGTTACCATTCTAAAGAAATTCAACTTTCGACCTTTTGTGAATGCTCAAAGCTACTTGTAAAGTATTGCCGATTATGATCCATAATACTCACCGGCTCGAAATTGAGGTTTGTTCATGTTTGAAATTGTGACAAACCAAAAGACAAGATGCTTATTAATATTGTTTGTGATTGCTGTTGTGAATTCTTCATCTTTGAATACATATTTTGGTTGGCTCATGAATATTTCCATCTTTTAAAAATATTATTTTTTTAGTTCGAGCCTAATTTCATAATGTGCGATTGACTCACAATATTACAATATTTTAAGTTACTTTTAAGATTAAAGGTCGATGAATAAACTAATTGCTGCAAGTTTTTTTTATGCATCTTATTTTGATCTAGCACATAAAGTAATTACTGAGTTTGACAAAATTGAAATAAAATCAAATAAAATCACTCAAACAAATCAATAAAATTGAAAAAAAATTAGCCTTATGACACTTCCTTCAACTCGAAGGGGGCGGTAAACCAAGGATTCCTTCGCCCAAGACCCATGATCCAACTCCCAACATGGAAATGATAAGCTATAGAATCATTCCAAGAACCTCAATGGATGGGTTACAAACTCACATTACCAACCTCGACAACTGGACGTGTCACCGGTGTTAGAGGAACTACTGCATCAGAGAAAGTCCATGGGGATAGAAGATCCTGTTGAAGGATGATAGACCAACCGTAATCTTCAGCCCAACAAGCAAAGCTTTTGTAGAAGCAAGAACCCTTGTATTAAAGAAATTAACACCTTCTTATACAAAATTTGGATAAACCAAGAAATAAAGCTAGAATTAGATTATGAGATCCAAGAGTAAGAAGCAAGATTTGGAACCTTTTTCAAAATTGAGTCACTCCACAATCGAACTTGATCAAGGCTTGACTGAATCACTCAGATGCAATCTACCACAAGAATTGCATCAAACTTAAAAACGTCAAAGATATGTTCGGATTTCTATAAGGGGAAACGTCTCAACTTAAGAGATCAATTTCATTGTCCACAAATATGCTTTGACATAATAATTTGGTGGTATTTATAGTCTCCCCACAAGAAAAAGTTAGTGCCCGTGATTTAATTTCGATCCCTTTAAATCTCCATAGAAGACGAAGTCAATTTGAGCATTACAAATTTTATGAAATTAAAATAATAAATAAAGTTTTCTAACCACTCATGAAATGATGCTTGCAACTTCATCCGCTACTTCAACCGTGCAAATATTTACTTATGAAATGACGGTTGAACCTAGCCTATCCAATTTTGTAGATGAAGTATGAATGCTTGTTGAATCTTCTTGGCCTTGGGTTGTGTAATAGGTTCAGTTGGAACACCATGATTCTTATCATCATCCCCCTCTTTAAAAGAATTCGTCCTCGAATCAGAAAAATCATCACCTACATCAAAAGAACTCAACTCAGTAACATTGAAAGTAGAATGTACACCGTGATTCTTATCATCATCCCCGTCTTTAAAATTCGTCCTCGAATCAGAAAAATCATCATCTACATCAAAGGGACTCAACTTAGCAACATTGAAAGTATAATGTATTGACAATTCTATGGGAAGATCAATTTTATTGTTCCATGCAATCAAATGAGTCATTTTACTAAATGTCTTACAGAGCATTTATAGTCAAATAAAGAATTAGGAATTCACGCTATCTTTAGATCTACAGACTCACTCCCAGTTGAATCTCCAGCCAACATTAAAAATAAAAATATTTTCACTACTTCATTGAGATTTTAAAAAGCAATTATCAATCACTAATTTTAGATTGAATAGTCAGGTTATGCCCAGCTTAACAACTTTCAGATTTGTAGTCTGACGCTCTCAAAACTGAGTTATCCACACTAATATTTGAAAAAAAAAATCATAAGTAAAGGTATTTCCACTAATTCATTATATTTTTAAAAAGAAATAATCACTAATTTTAGATTGAAGAAAGTTATGCACCTTAATAGACTTATGCAAAGTACACCAAGTGCGGTGAATATGGATTAAGCATGTAACCTTCCGATATTCATTCCCAACTGAGCTATCCCCGCTAACATTAAAAATCAAAATTCATGTGTAAGGGTATTTCCGCTAATTCATTATTCATTGAAATTTTAAAAATAAATAATAACTAATTTTTTATTGAATAGTTAGCTTATGGAAACTAGTGAGGTGAACGTGAAGATTAAACATGTGACCTTCAAATCTTTAGTTTGAGACTCTCCCAGCTGAGCTATCCCCGCTAAGATTAAAAATAAAAATTCATAAGTAAAGCTATTTCCACTAATTCATTATATTTTAAGAAGAATTTATAATCAACTAAACTATAAGATACAATGAATGTCGATCAAACACAAGACCTTCCAATATTCAATCTGATGCTCTCCCAACTAACATAAAAAAATGAATAATCACATGTTTTAGATTGAATAGTCAGGTTGTGCAACTTAGTCAACTTATGCCAGTTGGATAAAAAACGTGATAGATCTTCCTCTAATTCATTGATATTGAGATTTTAAAAAGAAATAATCGCTAATGCAATGAACGTGGATCAAACACGTTACCTTTAAATCTTCAATATGAAAAAATGAATAATCACATGTTTTAGATTGAATAGTCAGGTTGTGCAACTTAGTCAACTTATGCCAGTTGGATAAAAAACGTGATAGATCTTCCTCTAATTCATTGATATTGAGATTTTAAAAAGAAATAATCGCTAATGCAATGAACGTGGATCAAACACGTTACCTTTAAATCTTCAATATGACGCTCTCCTCACTAATATTAAAATTGAAAATTCAAAAAGTAAAGGTAAACTTATGCCAGTTGGATAAAAAACGTGACAGATCTTCCTCTAATTCATTGAGATTGAGATTTTAAAAAGAAATAATCGCTAATGCAATGAACGTGGATCAAACAAATGTTACCTTTAAATTTTTAATATGGCTAATGCAATGAACAAAAACGTGACAGATCTAATCGCTAATGGCGCCACTAATTTTAAGAGTCAGATTCTGCACTTGAACAAAGTGCGGTGAACGTGGATCGAACACGTGACCTTCAGATCTTCAGTCTGACGCTCTCCCAACTGAGCTATCCCCGCAATCATTCAAAATAAAAATTCATCAGTAAAGGTATTTTAGATGATTCATTGAGATTTTAAAAAGAAATAATGACTAATTTTCTATTGAATAGTCAGGTTATGCAAAATAGGTGTGGTGAACATGGAGATCGAACACGTGACCTTCAAATCTTAAATTTGACGCTCTCCAAACTGAGTTATCCCTGCTAACATTAAAAATGAAAATTTTTAAGTAAAAGTATTTACGCTAATTAATTGAAATTTTAGAAAGAAATAATCACTAATTTTAAATTGAATAGTCAAATTATGCAAGATCGAACATGAGACCTTTAGATCTTCAATCTAATGCTCTCTCAACTGAGCTATCCACACTAACATTAAAAGTGAAAATTCATCAGTAAAGGTATTTTCGCTAATTCATTTTAATTTTAAATATAAATAATCACTAATTTTTAATAAGATATTCAAGTTATCAACTTGTATAAGGTGCGGTGAACTAGAACACGTTAGGTATTTCCGATAATTCATTGAGATTTCAGAAAGGAATAATGACTAATTTTAGATTGAATAGTTGAGTTATGCAACTAGAATCAGGTGCGGTGAACGTAGAGATCAAACACGTGACCTTCAAATCTTCAGTCTGATGCTCTCCCAACAGAGCTATCCCCACTAATATTAAAAATGAAAATTCATAAGTAAAGGTACTTCCGATAATTCATTATATTTAAAAAAGAAATAATCACTAATTTTAGATTGAATAAGCAAGTTGTGTTTTTAGATTGTATAGTCAGGTAATAAACTTGTATTAGGTGCGTTGAACGTGGATAAAACACGTGTGACCATCAAATCTTCCGTCTAACAATCTCCCAACTGAGCTACTCTTGCTAACATTAAAAATGAATATTCATCAGTAAAGGTATTGGGTACGCTTCTGGAAATTCAACAAAAGGCAATAGTATTAGACCGAGATGCCAGATTTAAATCTCGCTTCTAGAAAATTCAACAAAAGGCATTGGGTACGCAGTTATAGTACGACATTCCACCCATAAACAAATGGTCAAACAGAAACGCTCAAGCAAATATTGGAAGACATGTTGAGGGCATATGTGATGGATTTAGCAGGAAGCTCGGATAAGTACCTATCCATTATGAAATTCTGTTATAATAATAGTTGCCAAGCAACCATAAAAATGGCCACATATGAGGTTCTCCACGGACGAAGATTTTGATCCCCTATCTTTTAGGAAGAAGGGGGGCAAACGACAACTATTGGGCCAGAGCTATGCAAATTACCAACGCCGCAGTCCAAAAGATTAAAGCTAGGATACAAACCGCACAAAGCCGAGAGAAAAGCTATGCAGACCTAAGGCGCAAGGACATGGAATTGTTGCTAGGGGATCATATAGTCCTAAAGGTAGCACCACCCCATGAGAGGGGTGCTCAGGTAGGGTAAAGAGGGGAAGCTAAGCCCTAGGTTTATCTGTCCCTTTGAGATATTAGAAAGGATTGGATCTAGAATCGGGCAATGCCCAAATTTGTCTACAGTACATAATATCTTTCATGTATCCATACTACGGAAGTATACCCTAGATCCTTCGCAAGTACTGGCTCATGAAACTCTCTTCTTGAGAGATGACCTAACGTATAAAGAATAAACGATTCAAATAATAGACAAGAAAGTCAAAAGATTGAGAAACAAGAAAATCGCTCTTGTTAAGGTCCTATGGAAAAATCATAGAGTAGAAGAAGCCACTTGGGAAACAAAAGGCAAATAAGAACCTTGTACCATGGCCTATTTTAGAATAAGCACATTCGATGACCGAAAGTTTTCAAAGGAGAGGAGAATTTGCAACACTCAAGGTCTTCAATAAGAGACCGTGTATAATCCCTACTAAGTTGTATCTAGAAGCAAGAACAAGTAGAATTGAAAAAACATTGAGAAAATGGTACTTTTTCTAATTTTTATAAACTTCGTGAATCATTAAATTTTTTATAGAATAATAATTACAAGGGGCTTAAAAAAGGAAGGCTCCGATCGGAGAAGACTTTTCTGGCAGAAGATTCAAAAAAATCAAGAATGAAATTATAGAAATTCTAGATGTTTCAATGGTAGTGGAAAATCCGTCTATAAATTATGAATTAGGGTAGACTATTAGGGGCAAGAAGCAAGCTTAATCGAGTACCAAATCGAGAGATACAAGATTTTTGTTTTGGGGTATCGTGCTCATGGGTTTACCTCGAATTCGAGAACTAGTCAACTATTTATTTCCAAACTTGTTCCTGCACCTTCTAAATAAGTTTACCCATAAGTTTGGTGAAGGAAAGAGGTCCTCAAAGTGCTAGTAGGTTTTCCCATGAATCAGTCCATGTTAGGTTACCCTCTAATGTTTTCGTAAGCTAAAACCTCAACTCTTAAAGCCTAACCGAAGACATTAGGTATAAACCTAAGTTCATCAATAATCCATGTACCAAGTACCTAGAACCATGTGAATAACATGCTAAATAAGTTGCTAGGATCCATACCCATAAGTAACCATTATTTTCCATTACGATGTGTACAAAAAGTCCCATATTCCTCTTTAGGTAGGATGTCCTGCAATATGTATCATGAGCTGGATGTTATGATAGGCCTACCTTTCCCATCAGCTAAACGAGATGTCCTGCACCACGATTTACCAGTAGGATTACATGATTATGACGACACCACTCATGTGTTCATGGGGAGAAAATTGAAGGTTATTTTAGGGGAAGGTTTTTCAGGATCAGTATATAATACATGACACGATGACCTCTTAGTTCTAGGATCTTGAAAACATAACAAGAAGTAATATCCTAGCTTAAGGTCGCGATTAAGACCCTATTAGTAGGCTACTTACTAAGTTTTACTCACTCCATGTTTATCATTTTTTTTTCAAGTAACTAAGAGTTGGTCGTGGATGAGAGCAGACTTTGGAGTGCGAGCCATGGACTAACCTCTGTTTTTAAAATAGTATTTTTTGTTCTTCTTTTGAGTCTGCTTCTTATTTTGTGTTTGTAACGATTATGTATATGTAACACCCCAAACATGAAGAAAATTAGCTCCTATAAGAATAAGCCACTCATCAAAGACCAAGGATAGAAAGAAAAAAAATTAAAGTTTTAAGCAAGAACAAGGGACTTAGTCAATTGAGTACCCTAGCAAGTGATTTCAAGAAGTTAAAAGGCCTTTTAAAAAGAATTGGAAAGAAAAAAGTAAATGAAAAGGGGAAAAAAGTCATTTTATCAATTATAAAAAATCTTTCCAGATTTGTAATTCCCTATCTAGAAGGAATCTCAAGATTCAAAATAAGGGGGAAGTGATCAAAAAACAATGAGAAATTTGTAAAAAAATTATGGATTTTTCGAGAAAAATACTAATAAAATATTCGAAAAGTGGAAAATTACCAAAATACCCCTGAAATAATGGATAATTATATAAATGCCACTCTAATTATAATCAGAGCATCTACCATGACCATTCGAGCAAAATCCTTCGAACTCAAATCTCAACTGTTGGATCTCCTCCAAAATTTGATATGATTTAGAACGAACATGCACAGATCATCACATCCAACGCTAGTATTCAAAGCCAAGGTCGGTAAGGCTATGATCGGAGTTGATGTCTTCGAAAAATTATCCAGAGAGTTCAATCTCTAAATAACGAAGATTCTAGAGCTCTCAATGTTGGTTTAAGCTCCTCCTATAAAGAATGAAGTAGGAGCAACAATACGGAATAAGAATCGAGAAAGATTGATCCCCGAATCGAAGACAATAAGCGTTTAGATTATGGGTCTCCTACTCTCAGATTTCTTCCAAATTCGAGAGCAATCCTTCGCCACTTCTCTTCGAACTTCTAAATAATGTAGATTCTGGAGCTCTCAATGTCGGTTTAAGCATCTCCTATAAAGTCTGAAGTAGGAGCAACAATACGGAATACGAATCGTGAAAGGTCGATCTCCCAATCGAAGGCAATGAGCGTTTAGATTATCGGTCTCCTACTCTCAGATTTTTTCCAAATTCGAGAGAAATCCTCCACCATTTCTCTTCAAACTTAATTCCAGTTTCTCAACAAGATTACCCAAAAGTTCTATGAAGAATTAGTTTTTGCACCTCCAAGGAATGCTTCTATAGAAGACCACAAGGAAAAATAACCTCGAGAGAGTGCCGAATTGAAGGAAATAGGTTTCAAAATTAAATTGGGGATAAGAGTCGAATTTCTATCTATGATCTCTTTTCCTTCAAATTAAGGATTCCTCTAGCTTCAGAGGAATAAGTTGAGTAAACTTGATGAAGGAATCGAGAGCTGAAGCATCGTAGAACAAGCTACCCAAGAGATCGAAAATCTGGCGTTTCGAGTGAGTTGCATACTGGGAACGATTCTGGAAATTAAGGTCCTTGACTCAAAGACATTCTTCCAAACCAATTCCTTTAGCTTGAAGAAAGGATATGGAAGAGGTTCAATGAAGAAATAGGGCCTTAAATCCTCTAGAATCGGCTACCCAATAAAAAATCCTTTGTTTTATCTCCAGCGATAAATCAGATTTTGGATGAACTTTGGAAGTGAATATCTTAGGCTATGATCTACGAGAAGGTATCAAATTAATCCTAGCCCTTCCTTGTAACACCCATCTTTAAGTTTCACGAAGAAATCAAGGAGAGAAATGTTGTAAATGTGGCTGTACAGGCCGAGTTTCAGATGGCGGCGACGCGAAAAATGCGCATCTTCTTCCTGTTCAGAGGAAGAAAACGATGATATGGCCAGTTCAACTGAAAGCTCAAGAATAGAGGTCCCAAACGTCGGCGACGAGGAAAGTTGTCACCTTGGACTCTTTGTTATGAAATACTTGTAGAAATCGCTTGGATTTTCATATGAACCCTAAAACAAGTATAAGTTAAGGATATATGAAAGAACCCTGAGTTAAGACCCTGAACCGATCAAATAGCTTGAGATTTAAGTAACGTTAAAATAAACCACAATATGAGCTCCGCTGCCTATCAAATTTTAATACTGAGCATATTATAGTATGTCAAGGTTAGATATGAAATTTGGTGGTCATTGGATCAGGATGAGTAGGTAAACCATGAAACTGTGTAAAATGACCACAATGCCCCCAAGGTAATTTACCTTCAGCTCATGACCTAGATGACCTTCAAATGCCATGAAATTCATTAGTAGATCTTATTTTATGAAATGTTATACAAATCCTTATCCCAAGAGATTATAAGGTAATGAAGTTTGGGAGTTATTGGAAAACTTTAGTTAGCGAAACCAAGGTATGGGAGAAAATGCTATCCACATGACTTTTGCCATGAAGCACGATGTTTATAAGTTTTGTAGTCAATGTTGTCAATGTTTGCTGCACACAAGAAAAAGATAGGGATCTTAAATTTTGAAGTCACTTTTGGAAAGTATGGTAGATAAATTGGGTACCAAATTTGTTTTCAACTGCATGTCATCCTCAGACTCATGAAAAAACTGAGGTGGTTAATAAAATATTATGAGCATGAGTTAGAACTATTATTTATAAGAATATTAAGTCATAAATTGGTAACAAATTATTGTTTTCAACTGCATGTGATCTTTAGATTAATGAGCAGATGATTAATAGAACATTAGGAGCATTGCTTAGGGCTATTATTTGTAAGAATATTAAGTCTTGGGATGAATGTTTGCCACTCATTGTTCTCTTCTTGAAGTTGTTTATGGATTTAATCTACTTACGTTTCTTGATTTGCTTTCTATTCATTCTAATATTTTTGTGAGAAAAGCTGCCACAAGTAAGGCAAGTGGGATCAAAACATTGCATAAAGAGAGGAAGGAGACAATTGAGAAACAAAATTTCAATGTTGCTTCAAGAATTAACAAAGGACGGAATGAAATCATTTTTCAACCCGGTAATTGGGTTTGGATACATTTTCGCAAGGAGTGATTCTCATCTCAAAGGAAGACAAGGTTGCATCCAAGAGGGGATGACCCTTATCAAGTTCTTGAAAGAATTAATAACAATGCATATAAAATGATCTTCCATGAGAATTTTCAGCACATCCTACTTTCAATGTTGCTGACTTGAGTCCTATTGATGTAGGTGATGATTTTCTGATTCGAGGATGAATCCTTCTGAAGAAGGGGAAGATGGTAAAGATCACGGTGTTCCAAATGTTCCAACTGGACCTATTACACGATCCAAGGCCAGGAAGAATCAACAAGCATTCATTCTTCATCTACAAAATTAGATAAGCTCGGTTCAACTATTATTTCATGTGTTACAAGCTTATTAGATTGAGAAAGAACCATTTGGAGCTTCAAAAGTGAATATTTACATGGTTGAAGGAGCAGATGAAGTTACAAGCATCATTACATACATGAGTTGTTAGAAAACTTTATTTATTTTTAATTTCATAAAGTTTGTAATGGTAGAATTGTCAAATTGACTTCGTCTTTTGTGGAGATTCAAGGGAATCGAGATTAAATCCCGGCCACTAACTTCTTTTGTGTGGTGACTATAAGTACCCACAAATTATTATGTAAAAATAAGATTTGTGATGAATGAAATTGATCTCTCAAGTTGAGAAGTTTTCCTTCAAAATCTAAGCATCATCTATGTCATTTTTAAGATTCATGTCATTCTTGCGGTAGAATTGCATGTGAGCCATTTAGTCAAGCTTTGATATTGTGTGGTTGAGTCAAATTCTCAACCTTTATTTTTGGGATTTCTTTTCTCCGTATTCATTGTAATTTATCCTAATACAAACGAGTTTATTTTTCTAGGGAATGTATTAAGCACATGAATTTATTAATTACGGTGAACTTTTGTATAAAACGAAGTAAATACAAATGGAGTAACATGAGTTTAAAATTAGGTGGAATGAACAAACAAAAATAATGAGTTTAAAATTACCAAACAAAATATCAATTTTCAAATGGAATGAAGACATAAGACTATTCCAAAAAAGAAAGGACAAAATAAAAATATTAAATACATTTTCAATTAATGCATTTTGTTGAGAGATATTAGGGTCTGAATCTTAAAAATAAAAATATTAAATATATTTTCAATTAATGCATTTTGTTGACAAAATAAAAATATTAAATACATTTTCAATTAATGCCCCTATGTCTAAATCTTTTCTTATCAAAGGACTTCATATTCGACATCAACCTAACTTCATATTCGACATTTTATACTTACACTCATGCTCTTAATACTCATAGTCTTTCTTAACATCTCATCCCTAGACTTTATTCTCCAAGACACATTATTTTATACTTACCATCATGCTCTTAGTACTCATAGTCTTTCTTAACATCTCATCCCAAGGCTTTATTCTCCAAGACACATCATTTTATGCTTACCATCATGCTCTTAATACTCATAGTCTTTCTTAACATCCTATCCCAAGGCTTTATTCTCCAAGACACATCATTTTATACTTACCATCATGCTCTTAATACTCAAAGTCTTTCTTAACATCCCATCCCAAGGCTTTATTCTCCCAGACACATTCTACATCTAAGGACTTCATGTGTTTCCTGCAATACAACAAAATACGACCTTAATACCTAGGCCTAAGGCTTCATACATACGTTTCAAGTAGTAAAACAAGGGCATTTGGTCTAGTGGTATGATTCTTGCTTTGGGTGTGAGAGGTCTCGAGTTTGATTCTCAAAATGCCCCTTCAAGAGATTGTAGTACGAATTGTGGGGATGTAGCTCAAATAGTAGAGCGCTCACTTCTGATGTAGAAAGTTACAGGGTTGATTCCTTGCATCTCCAAAATGAATCAATCACTAAATATATTATTTCTTTTCAATTTTTTCTTATTTACGACATAATTAGCCGGGATAGTTTTTCATGTCACTATTTTAAAAATTACTTCTTTTCAATTTTTTCTTATTTACGACATAATTAGCCGGGATAGTTTTTCATGTCACTATTTTAAAAATTACTTCTTTTCAATTTTTCCTTATTCATGACATGTTGAGTAGTGATATCTCCAAAATGAATCAATCACTAAATATATTATTTCTTTTCAATTTTTTCTTATTTACGACATAATTAGCCGGGATAGTTTTTCATGTCACTATTTTAAAAATTACTTCTTTTCAATTTTTCCTTATTCATGACATGTTGAGTAGTGATATTTGTTCATTTTCACTATTATTGATGATGGAAAATTTAGGGTTTTGTGATGCAAGAATTGTAAGGATGTAGCTTCGCTTAGCATGCGAGAGGTACGACTTAGCATACGAGAGGTACGGGGATCGATACCTCGCATCTAGGGGCATTTAGGGTGTTTATTTCCCATGTGGAAAGTATGAGGATCAATACCTTGCATCTTCAATTAAATCGATTACTAATTTTTCTTATCTTTTCAATTTTTTCTTATTTAGGACATAATGAACTGGGATAGTTTTTCATTTTCACTACTACTGATGACGAGATGCTTAGGACTTTATGATGTAAGAATTGTGGGGATACAGCTTAGATGGTAGAGCGCTTGCTTTGCATGCAAGAGATATAGGGATCGATACCCTGCATTTCTAGATTTTCTTCATTTTCACTATTATTGATGATGGGAAATTTAGGGTTCTATGATGTACTATTTTATTTCTATTCAATTTTTTCTTATTTATGACATAATGAGTAGCGATATTTTCATGTTTTCATTTTTCTACTTTTTTTGCATGCATTTAGAAATGAAGCAAAATTAGTCTGGTTGTCACGCTTAAACCTATTATCCTTCCACCAATAGGAGCAAAAGGCAACGTTACTATGTGAAACTAGTTTCATGTCATTTATTTAACAACAAGGGTGTTAGCATGCATTTAGAAATGAACCCATATTTAAAAAATTTAGATAAAATAAAAAAGAATTGTTATCTCAAAGATAATGATACTATGTGAAACTAGCCTCAAGATGCTTCCTTAACTCTTAGGGGCGGTAAACCAACGGTTCCTTCATCTAAGACCCATGGCCCAACTCCCAACATGGATAACTCTTAGGGGCGGTAAACCAACGGTTCCTTCATCTAAGACCCATGGCCCAACTCCCAACATGGAAGGGATAATATGGAGAATCATTCCAAGAACCCTAACGGATGGGTTACAAACTCACATTATCAAGCTCGACAACAAACAATGTTGCCGACAAACTTATGAAGACTACATGAAATTACGAATATATAAATGTAGGATTTTTTAATTTACCGATTTTTAAAATGTTAAATTATGTAAAATTACTGGCAAATAAGAATATTTTAGAGAGTTTTTTTTTTTTTTTTTTTTAAGATTTAGATATTTAAGAAAAGAGAAAATGAATAAAAATAGGACACATTTTATAGATTTAAGAATGAAATAAGGGTATTTAAAAAGCTAAAAAAACAAGGAGATGAAATATAATGATATTATTGGGTCATAGGTTGAAGAAGATGAGTGAGTGAAAATAAAAAGGCAACTCACTCTTAGTTAGAACCTTATTTTAGAATGTTAAAGGGCACAAGTTTTGAAAGTTCATGAATATTTTAGGTACTAATGGTTTTGTCAATATAGGAATGCAACTTATATTAATATTCATATTAAAAAATTATTTTTTTATGTTTATGTCACGAGCCATTTCCGGTGGGTTCTCGAAGAAAGTTAAAAGAGGTTGAACACAAAGTAAAATGTTTTCTCGAAATAAAAAAAGAATTAAAATATAATAAACATATATATTTACATTATATTCAAAATAGAGATTATAGGTTCATAGTACAAAATAAGGGAAAGGTTAAAAAAAATCATTTTACAACATCAAAAATAGTTTTGGTGGGTGTTGTTACAAAATAAGGGAATCATTTTAAAACATCAAAAATAGTTTTGGTGGGGGTTGTTGGTCTAGGGCAACTATTCTTAGTTACGTGAAAAATATGGAAAATATGAGTGAGTACCTAATTGTAAGTTTTTAACCATGTTCATAGTGGGTGCTTGGATCTTGGTGGTCGGGAGAAAATCGAACAAAGTGTCTGTCCAAAATAAAAGGGCGTTTTTAACCATGTTCATAGTGGGTGCTTGGATCTCGGTGGTCGGGAGCAAATCGAACAAAGTGTCTGTCCAAAATAAAAGGGCGTTTTTAACCATGTTCATAGTGGGTGCTTGGATCTCGGTGGTCGGGAGCAAATCGAACAAAGTGTCTGTCCAAAATAAAAGGGCGTTTTTAACCATGTTCATAGTGAGTGCTTGGATCTCGGTGGTCGGGAGCAAATCGAACAAAGTGTCTGTCCAAAATAAAAGGGCCCAACCTGATTCAAATTGGTGACCTCTTGATTTGCAACCAAATGCTCTACCAATGAGCTATGAACCAATTTTACATGATTTCCACTTAGTGACCCCTTTTACAGAGTGTATCCAAAATAGAAAGGCCCAACAAAGTTCAAACGGGTGACCGGTCAAATTCTCTACCACTGATCCATGGATACATTTTGTAGGATTTTAACCTTAGTGACCCCTTAGACATAATGTCGGTCCAAAAAGTGTAACAAATTTCTATCCAAGATAGAAAGGCCCAACTAGGTTCGAATTGGTGACCTCTTGATCTACAGTCAAATGCTCTAACATTGAGCTATGGACCCATTTTGTATGATCTCAACCTTAGTGACCCCTTATACACATTATCGACCAAAAAGTGACCCTACCGAATTGACTATGGACCAATTTTTTATAAATTGGCGGATTACCTATCGGAAATTAAACATAGGTCGTTAGATTCAAAGTCGAAAGTGCTAACCACTACACCATAGAACCACTTGTTAAACTTTATTTTGGCAGCGATTTTGATAAGCGCCAACAACGCTAGATTTTGCAAAGCTAGAGGTCGTAGTATCCTTGCAAACTTTAACAAAGAAAGCTAACTTAACGAATTGATTTCAACTAGGAGCAGGTTAAAAGGATAAATAACTCTAAGATTGAACTTGGAATCTATGATTGTAACTCTTAGATTCCAAGATGACTCACTCAAGAATTAGCTTGATCATAACTAATCTAATGAATAGATTTTAACACCAAACCTAAAACAAGGTTTGAAAGAAACATAACACCCAAATAGTTTCAAACACAGTTTTTGTATTCCACAATGTTTTCAATCATGAATATTACAAGCATTTAAATAGGCCAAAAAGATAATTCAAACATAATGTAGTTCATCTACCAACTACCCAAAGCTATTAAATACAAATTGAAGAAAATAAGACATAACATAAATAATCTTAAATGTAATTCAACTCTCAAAGATAAAAAGTCTTCAAATTACATTCCAATGTCAAGTGATATTTTATTGTCACTCAATTCTTTTCTTGATTTATTGTAATTGAACTTAAATGTATGAAAAATACGCTGGATTTATTTTAAATTTCCTTTAAAATTGTTGTGCACGGAGTACAATGGAAATAGTATATATATATATATTTTTTTTACTGTTTTGTAATTTGTATGGTATTATTAGAGGCTTTTGAATCAAATATGATATGTGATTCCCTGTCCTCTTTGACCATTTTAGATACCTCCATATCTGATATTTGATGCGTCACATTTCACTATGAGATCTACCCTTGTGTCAATAAGACTTAAGTAGAGAGTTTATTTGACTAATGATTTGATTTTTTTTTTTGGTGGTAGAGATATCCTTTACAAATCAAGACTTATTATTATTTTCAAGACACTCATCAAGACATTTGTAAATGTGCCTGATATCTTGAAGGATTTATGACACGTAATTGAGAGAACCTAAATTTTTTTTGAAGTTGGCTTTTCTATGATACGTCATCATGAAAGTTAAACTCAATGGACCATTGGATGGGTTTTATAAAGGCTCAAATAAATTTAAAATCTAAGAAAACGGATCTGAGTTTGATATTATTTGATTTTGGGTATGGACACAACTAGCTAATTTCTTTTGATTACATTAATGAATGTATGTAGATGTTTAAAGTGTTGATCTTAATGGTTTTAGAAAATATCAACACATCATCAATATAAACTATTGAGATTTTTTGAAAGGATTGAAAATATCATTCATAATCATCTGAAATTCGGATGGAGTGTTTTTTAGCCTAAATCGCATGACGTTCCTCTTATATTTTCTAAACTGGACATTCAATGCTATTTTATATTTGTCCTTTTAGGAAATTAGAATTTTTTGAAGTCCCAATTTCATATCGAATTTTATAAAAACATTCGACTCTAAATTCTTTTTATCAAATCATTTTTTATTTGGATTGGATATCTTATTTATTCTAAAACCTTATTCAAAGGTTTGTAGTTAATTACCAGGATCATAATTTCTGGTTTCTTTTCAACGTGTTGTTAACCTAAAATGTCAGACACGACCACATGCTCTTTGAAGACCTTATCAGCTTCCTCTACAAAATATCACCTAAAATTTCAAAGTATTTAGTGTTTGATTCTTTTTGACTTAACCCTAGGGTTCTATTTACGGTGAACTTGTGATAATTTTTGTCAAATTATATATTTGAATACCTAATACATTAAGATATAATATCTTATTTAAATAATATTAAAATGTCGTAGAATATCATAATATATGTTTAATTAATATGAATCTCATTCAAATTTCAAATATATATTTTTATTTAATGTTTATGATACACGTCAATTATTTTAATATTTAACATATCAAATACGTTAATATGTTTTGATATTATACTTCAAGGCTATAGGAACTTACTCAGAGGACTTGAGAGTTACGTTGGCCCACAATGCATCTCATAGACAATGCAAAACTATGGTGGTGCTCGAAGGTGAATTGTATAAAAAACTAATCATGCACCAAAAAATCATGGGAAGACCATTGATGGAATTGAAGCAATCGACGCTCCCCTTGATGGGTTTCCAATCAAAGACCTAATGTTTGATGTTGACTCTTTTGATGAAAGAGACACACGATCGAAGAACAAGAAACGTAGCGATAGCTCTGAGAACTCTATCACACTCATAAAAAAATGTGTCGAAGAGTTAGACATTACATAGAAGATCTTGCTTTCATCGAGGAGACCCGAGTTTTATTCTCGACAATGAAATTTTATTTTCTTATTTCTTTTATTTTATCGTTTCATATTTAAACTTTACCTAGGTTTGAGAAGCACTATAATGGATGAGTTCAAAAGTATCTTAAATTCAAAAGACTCTTATGAACTTGGTTTGAGAGTCCCTATAATGATTAAGTTCAATAGTATCTTAGATTAAAATGACTTTTATGAACTGTGAACCTTTAATAGGGTTATGTCATAGATATTTGGTTCAATTTCAACAAGTAGGGTTGAGGTGATTCAAACGGTTAATGTGATAATCCGGTCATTTTCAAGGTCTCTTTTGTTGAACGCCATCATGGCTAAGATGACTGAAATGAGCACCCAAGTGAGTTTGACAAGGAGGGTCGTAGAGAACCCCACCCCAAGCCAAGCTCATTTTGGGCTTAACAAACTTAAAATCCAAAAACACAAACCCTTAAATGGGAACTGGGATGCTAAGGAATTAAAAAACTTTATTTTGACGTAGAACAATACTTGAAGGTTACAGGAACTTGCTCGTAGGACCTAAGAGTTACGTTGGCCACAATGCATCTCATGGACGATGGCACTCGAAGGTGGATGATATAAAAAATGGGTCATGCACCATAAACTCATGGGAAGACCGTTGATGGAATTGATGCAATCGACGCTCCCTTGGATGGGTTGCCAATTAAAGACCTGAGGTTTGATGTCGACTCTTTTGAAGAAAAAACCACACGATCGAACACCTCAAAATGTCGCGGTAGCTCTAAGAAATCTACCATACGACCTGAGAGTTGAGGGCTACAAGAACTTTCTCATACGATCTGAGAGTTACGTTAGCCACAATGCATCTCATGGACGATGCAACACTATGATAGTGCTCGAAGGTGAATGGTATATAAAATGGGTCATGCACCATAAACTCATGGGAAGATCGTTGATGGAATCGATGGAATCAATGCTCCCCAGATGGGTTGCCAATCAAAGACCTAACATTCGATGTTGACTCTTCTGAAGAAAGAGCCACATAATTGAATAACTCAAAGCATCGTGGTAGCTCTGAGAACTCTAACACACACAAGGAAGGACGTGTCAAAGAGTTAGACATTAAGCAAAAGATCATGCTAAAACTCTTCAGCGATCTGACAAAAGACTTCAGGACATCCTCACCAAAAATCCATTGTCATCTAGCGGTTAGGATATCTGGCTTTCATTGAGGAGACTTGGGTTCGATCCCTATCAATGAAAAATTATTTTCTTATTGGGTTCGATTCCTGTCAATGAAGTATTAGTTTCTTATTTCATTTTATTTTACAGTTTCTATCTTAGATTAAAAAGACTTTTATGAACTTGGTACCTTTGTTAGAGTTATGTTATAGATATTTGGTTCGATTTCAACAAGTGGAGTTGTGGTGATTCAAATGGTTAATGCGATAATCCAATCGTCTTAGAGGTCTCTCTTGTTGAACGACATCATGGTTGAGATGAACAGGTGATTCAAATGGTTAATGCGATAATCCAGTCGTTTTCGCTGTCTCTCTTGTTGAACGACATCATGGTTGAGATGAGCACCCTGTTTGACAAGTTGGATTGTAGAGAACCACACCTCAAGCCAAGTTCATGTGGACTTAACAAACATAAAATCCAAGAACACAACCCCTTAAATGGAAACTGGGATGCTAAGGAATTAAAAAGATTTATTTTTGACGTAGAACAATACTGGAAGGTTACTGGAACTTGCTCATAGGACCTAAGAGTTACGTTGGTCGCAATGCATCTCATGGACGATGCAAAACTATGGTGGCTCTCGAAGGTGAATGGTAAAAAAAAAAAAGGTTATGCACCATAAACTCATGGGAAGATTGTTGATGGAATCGATATAATCAACGCTCCTCTGGATGGGTGGCCAATCAAGGACCCGATGTTTGATGTTGATCCTTTTGAAGAAAGAGCCAAACGATCGAACAGCTCGAAACGTCTCGATAACTCTGAGAATTCTATCACACACATGAAAGGACGTGTCGAAGAGTTAGACATTACCCAAAACATTATAGTAAAACTCATTAGCGATTAGACAAAAGACTCCAAGACAACTACACTTAAAATTCATTGTTGTCCTAAAGTTTGTATATTTTGCTTTCACATAGGAGATTTTGGTTTAATTAAATGGAATATTATTTTCATATTTCTTTTTATTTTATAGTTTCAACTTTTGTCACCAATTATATTTAAACTTTGCCTAAGTTTGAGAGGCACTTTAATGGTCAAGTTGAATAGTATCTTAGATTAAAAATACTTTTATGAACATCGTACCTATGTTAGTGTTATGTTATAGATATTTTTTTCAATTTAAACAAGTGGGGTTTAGGTGATTCAAATGGTTAATGCGATAATCCGACTATTTTTTAGGTCTCTCTTGTTGAACGCCATCATGGTTGAGATGAGCACCCGAGTGAGTTTGACAAGGAGACTCAAATTTAAATTTTACATACGTTTGAGAGGCACTATAATGGTCAAGTTCAATGGTATTTTAGATTAAAAGAATCTTTTATGAACTTTGTACCTTTGTTAGTGTTACTTTGTACCTTTTGTTTGTATTACTTTGTATGTTTGTTAGTGCTATGTTATAGACATTTGGTCAAGTTCAACAAGTGGGGTTGAGGTGATTCAAATGGTTAATGTCACTTTATTTGATTCAAATTATTAATGTGATAATCCAGTTGAACCGTTACCAGTTATTTCAAAGGGCTCTCTTATTGAACGCCAACAAGTCTGAAATGATTGAGATGAGCACCGTGTGAGTTTGACAAAATTGAAATAAAATCAAATAAAATCACTCAAACAAATTAATAAAATTGAAAAAAAATTAGCCTTATGACACTTCCTTCAACTTGAAGGGGCGGTAAACCAAGGATTCCTTCGCCCAAGACTCCTGATCCAACTCCCAACATGGAAATGATAAGCTATAGAATCATTCAAAGAACCTCAATGGATGGGTTACAAACTCACTTTACCAATCTCGACAACTGGACGTGTCACCGACGTTAGAAGAACGACTGCATCAGAGCAAGTCATGGAGATAGAAGATCCCGTTGAAGGATGATAGACCAACCGTAATCTTCAGCCCAACGACCCAAGGTTTTGTAGAAGCAAGAACCTTTGTATTAAAGAAATTAACACATTCTTATACAAAATTTGGATAAACCAAGATATAAAGCTAGAATTAGATTATGAGATCCAAGAGTGAGAAGCAAGATTTGGAACCTTTTTCTAAATTGAGTCACTTCACAATCGAACTTATCAAGGCTTGATTGAATAACTCAGATGCAATCTACCACAAGAATTGCATGAAACTTAAAAACGACAAAGATATGCTCAGATTTCTATAAGGGGGACCTCTCAACTTAAGAGATCAATTTCATTGATCACAAATATGTTTTTATATAATAATTTTGGGTATTTATAGTCTCCCCACAATAAAATGTTAGTGTCGGTGATTTAATCTCGATCCTTTAAATCTCTGCAGAAGACGAAGTCAATTTGAGCATTACAAACTTTTTGAAATTAAAATAATAAATAAATTTTTCTAACCACTCATGAAATGTTGCTTGCAACTTCATCTGCTACTTCAACCGTGCAAATATTTACTTTTGAATCTCCAAATGATCTTGACTCAAACGAATCAGCTTGTAACACATGACATGACGGTTGAACCTAGCCTATCCAATTTTGTAGATGAAGTATGAATGCTTGTTGAATCTTCTTGGCCTTGGGTTGTGTAATAGGTTCAGTTGGAACACCGTGATTCTTATCATCATCCCCCTCTTCAAAAGGATTAGTCCTCGATTCAGAAAAATCATCACCTACATCAAAAGAACTCAACTCAGTAACATTGAAAGTAGAATGTACACCATGATTATTATCATCATCCCCCTCTTCAGGATTCGTTCTCAAATCAGAAAAATCATCACGTACATCAAAGGGACTCAACTTAGCAACATTGAAAGTAGAATGTATTGACAATTCTATAGGAATATCAATTTTATTGTTCCATGCAATATAATGAGTCATTTTACTAAATGTGTTAGAGAGCATTTATAGTCAAATAAAGAATTAGGAATCCAAGCTATCTTTTAGATCTATAGACCGTACTCCCAATTGAATTGAGCTATCTATGCTTAACATTAAAATGAAAATTCATCAGTAAAATTATTTACGCTAATTCATTGAAATTTTAAAAATTTTTAAAAAGAACTCATCTCTAAATTTAGATAAGATAGTAAGTTATACTACTTGAATCAGGTGTGGTAAAGGTCGAATGAACACGTGACCTTCAAATCTTCAATATTACTCTCTCCCAACTAAGCTATCCCCTGTAACATTAAAAATGAAAATTTAGAAATTTTAAAAAGAAATAATCACTAATTTTAGATTGAATATTCAGGTTATGCAAGTTAGTCAACTTGAATTAGGTGCCGTGAATGTGGATCAAACACGTGACTTTTAGATCTTCACTAATGCTCTCCAAACTGAGTTATCCCGCTAACATTAAAAATAAAAATTCTTCGGTAAAGATATTTTCACTACTTCATTGATATTTTAAAAAGAAATAATCACTAATTTTAGATTGAATAGTCAAGTTATGCAACTTAGTCAACTTGAACGTGGATCAAACCCGTGACCCCTTGAGATCTTTAGTGACTCTCTCCCAACTAAGCTATCCCCTGTAACATTGAAAATGAAAATTCGGAAATTTTAAAAAGAAATAATCACTAATTTTAGATTGAATAGTCATGAGTCAAGTTATGTGACTTGAATCAGGTGCGGTGAACGTGGATCGAAGAACACGTGACCTTCGAATTTTCAATCTGACGCTCTCAAAACTGAGTTAGCCTCACTAATATTTGGAAAAAATCATAAATAAAGGTATTTAAGCTCATTCATTATATTTTAAAAAGAAATAATCACTAATTTTAGTTTGAATAAAGTTATGCAACTTAATCGACTTATGTAACGTAAACCAAGTGCAATGAACGTGGATTAAACATGTAACCTTCCGATATTCAATCCCAACTGAGCTATCCCCGCAATCATTAAAAATCAAAATTCATGTGTAAGGGTATTTTCGCTATTTCATTCTTCATTGAAATTTTAAAAATAAATAATAACTAATTTTTTATTGAATGGTAAGCTTATGCAAATGGAAACAAGTGCGGTAAACGTGAAGATTAAACACGTAAACTTTAAATCTTCAATCTAACGCTCTCTCAACTGAGCTATCCACACTAACATTAAAATGAAAATTCATCCGTAAAGGTATTTTCGCTAATTCATTTTAATTTTAAATAGAAATAATCACTAATTCTTAATAAGATATTCAACTTATCCAACTTGTATAAGGTGCGATGAACTAGAACACGTTAGGTATTTTCGATAATTCATTGAGATTTCAGAAAGGAATAATGACTAATTTTAGATTGAATAGTCGGGTTATGCAACTAGAATCAGGTACAGTGAACGTGGAGATCAAACACGTGACCTTCAAATCTTCAGTCTGATGCTTTCCCAACTGAGCTAACCCCGCTAATATTAAAAATGAAAATTCATAAGTAAAGGTACTTCCGCTAATTCATTATATTTAAAAAAGAAATAATCACTAATTTTAGATTAAATAAGAAAGTTGTGTTTTTAGATTGTATAGTCACGTAATAAACTTGTATTAGGTGCGTTGAACGTGGATAAAACACGTGTGATCTTCAAATCTTCTGTCTAATAATCTCCCAACTAAGCTACTCTTGCTAACATTAAAAATGAATATTTATCAGTAAAGGTATTGGGTACGCTTCTGGAAATTCAACTAAAGGCAATAGTATTAGACCGAGATGCCAGATTTAAATCTCACTTCTGGAAAATTCAACAAATATTGGAAGACATGTTGAGGGTATATGTGATGGATTTTGCAGAAAGCTGAGATAAGTACCTACCCCTTATGAAATTTGCTTATAATAATAGTTGCCAAGCCACCATACAAATGGCCACATACGAGGTTCTCTATGGACGAAGATTTTGATCACCTATCTTTTGGGAAGAAGGGGGGCAAACGATAACTATTGGGCCAGAGCTGGTGCAAATTACCAACACCGCAGTCCAAAAGATTAAAGTTAGGATACAAACCGCACAAAGCTGAGAGAAAAGCTATGTAGACCTAAGGCGCAAGGACATGGAATTGTAGGTAGGGGATCATATATTCCTAAAAGTAGCACCCCATGAGAGAGGTGCTCGAGTGGGGTAAAAAGGGGAAGCTAAGCCTTAGGTTTATCCGTCCCTTTGAGATATTAGAAAAGATTGGATCCGTGGCCTATAGAATCGGACAATGCCCAAATTTGTCTACAGTACATAATATCTTTCATGTATCCATACTACGGAAGTATACCCTAGATCCTTCGCACGTACTGGCTCATGAAACTCTCTTCTTGAGAGATGACCTAACCTATAAAGAAGACCTGATTCAAATAATAGACAAGAAAGTCAAAAGATTGAGAAACAAGAAAATCGCTCTTGTTAAGGTCTTATGGAAGAATCATAGAGTAGAAGAAGCCACTTGGGAAACAGAAGGCAAATAAGAACCTTCTACCCTGACCTATTTTAGAATAAGCACTTTCGATGACCGAAAGTTTTCAAAGGAGAGGAGAATTTGCAACACTCAAGGTCTCCAATAAGAGACAGTGTATAATCCCTACTAGGTTGTATCTAGAAGCAAAGAACACGTAGAATTAAAAAAACATTGAGAAAATGGTACTTTTTCTAATTTTTATAAACTTCCTGAATCATTAAATTTTTTATAGAATAATAATTACAAGGTGCTTAAACAAGGAAGGCTATGATCGGAGAAGACTTTTCTGGCAGAAGATTCAGAAAAATAAAGAATGAAATTATAGAAATTCTAGATGTTTCAATGGTAGTGGAAAATTCGTCTATAAATTATGAATTAGGGTAGACTATTAGGGGCAAGAAGCCAGCTTGTTCCTGGACCTTCTAAATAAGTTTACCCATAAGTTTGGTGAAGGAAAGAGGTCCTCATAGTGCTAGTAGGTTTACACACGAATCAGTCCATGTTAGGTTATCCTCTAATGTTTTCCTAAGCTAAAACCTCAACTCCTAAAGCCTAACCCAAGACATTATGTATAAACCTAGGTTCATTAATAATCCATGTACCAAGTACCTAGAACTATGTGAATAACATTCTAAATAAGTTTCTAGGATCCATACCCATAAGTAACCATTATCTGCTATTACGATGTGTAATAAAAGACCCCTATTCCTCTTTAGGTAGGATGTCCTGCAATATGTATCATGAGCTGGATGTTATGATAGGCCTACCTTTCCCATCAGCTAAATGAGATGTCCTGCACCACGATTTACCAGTAGGATTACATGATTATGATCTAGACCATTAGATCTCAACCATTAGATCTCCTCCAAAATTTGATATGATCTAGAACGAACATGCACGGATCATCACATCCAACGATTAGTATTCAAAGCCAAGGTCTGTAAGGCTATGATCGGAGTTGATATCTCCGAAAAATTATCCATAAAGTTCGATCTCTAAATAACGAAGATTCTAGAGCTCTCAATGTCGGTTTAAGCTCCTCCTATAAAGTTTGAAGTAGGAGCAACAATACGGAATAAGAATTGAGAAAGTTTGATCCCCTAATCAAAGACAATAAGCGTTTAGATTATGGGCCTCATACTCTCAGATTTCTTCCAAATTCGAGAGCAATCCTCCACCATTTCTCTTCGAACTTCTAAATAACGATGATTCTGGAGCTCTCAATGTCGGTTTAAGCATCTCCTATAAAGTCTGAAGTAGGAGCAACAGTACAGAATAATAATCGAGAAAGGTCGATCCCCCAATCGAAGGCAATGAGCGTTTAGATTATAGGTCTCCTACTCTTAGATTTCTTCCAAATTCGAGAGCAATCCTCCAACATTTCTCTTCAAACTTATTCCTACAGTTTCTCAACAAGATTACCCACAAGTTCTATGGAGTAATAGAGTGTTGAAAGTGCCCAGAAACCATTCCTCAAATTCAATCCGCCATTGAAGAACTTCAAGAAAAACTTGAAAATCCCATCCGAGGAGACATGATGACTCGTCGAGCAAAAATGGTTCCAATAAGTTTCTGCACCTCCAAGGAATACTTCCATAGAAGACCACGAAGAAAAATAACCTCGAGAGCGTGTTGAATTAAAGGAAATAGGTTTCGAAATTAAATTAGGGATAAGAGTCGAATTCCTATCTACGATCTCTTTTCCTTCAAATTAAGGATTCCTGTAGCTTCAGAGGAAGAAGTTGAGTATGAATGTGTTAATATAACACATGCGAAAGCAATTTGAATCTTAGGAACTTTTAGAACGTCAATTATAGTAAATAACTAGCATGTTCATAAGTATTAAAACTTAATGAGTTTGAATACTAACCTTTTGTAGTTCAAATTCCTTTTTCCTCACGAACCGGTTTCGAACCACCACTAGTGTCTTCTCCACTATCTTCCGGCCTTAGAATGAGATTGTGGAATCCGGTGAATGACTAAACTTGGGAGAGATTTTGTATATATGAAGAGAGTGTTTGTGAGAGGTTTTTCTCAAGGTTTTTCTCCAATAAGAAGATCTTTCATGTATTATGATCACTCTATTTATAGAGTCATGTTTGCATGTTCATGCAAATTTGAGATCACCAAATTTTGACACTCAAAATTCTACTCAAATGTTTGGGATTATGTGACAAGCATGCATGCTTGAGTTATCCAAAGTTTGACACTCAAAATTCCACTCAAATTTGTGAGGTTTATTTGGCAAGCATGCAAGTTCAAATTTTGACACTCAAAATTCCACTCAAATGTTTGGGATTATGTGACAAGCATGCATGCTTGAGTTAACAAAAGTTTGACACTCAAAATTCCACTCAAATTTGTGGGGTTTATTTGGCAAGCATGCAAGTTTGGTTAAACAAAATTTTGACACCTCAAAATTTCACTAACATGGATTTTTCCATTAAATGAAGTCGAACATGTTGACTTTTTTCATATTGATTTAATAATCAATTTGAATTATTAATTTCAAATAAAGTAATATTAAATGATTAATTAAATTATTTAATTAATATTTAATATTAATTCAAATGACAATCCCAATTAATTCCCTCATATTTGATTAAGATATTAAATCTTATTTAAATATCTCAGATTCTCTCTTTTTGTTTAATTCGTAAATAAAACAAAAATGTTGTTAAATATATCCTATATATCGTATAGTATCGACATCATTTTCAACCCTCTTGATTGATGGATGTTTTTCTGAATGATCGTTGGGTTAGACTCCGTTACTACTAGGCATTTTGCTAGGGACATGTAAATTACTTTGTGTTTCAGCAGGACGTTCATTCCTGACACGACGTCGAAGTCATCCATTTCAACTATCACTAAACAATTTGCCAAGTCCAAGGCTCCAGCTTGATTAGAGTTCTCATTGTGACTCTTAAGACGGTGTTCATCTTTCCTGTATCTTGATGCCAAAGGATGTTAAAATATTTTGTATCGGTCTCTATCATGAGTTGTGGGTGGCTCTAGAGTTGACAATGGTGTTTCTTACTATTTTGTGCTTTATCCAGACCTCGACATACATAATATATATATATATTCATTTAACTATAAGACATATGGTCCATGGAAGAATTGTAACTCTTATACTCATTAATATTATAATGGCTACTACCTAGATTATAACCTAAAGTTGATAATTGATGTTCAATTAGCCAACCTTAAATTTGTAATCATTGTGGAGTGATTGAAATTACAATGGAAGTAGCTTAAACTCCTAGTACGTTAAATGAAGTTGGTCTCTTCTAATAAAACACGAATTTCTCTTTAATATCATTAATACAATTATGCTTCATATTGAACCTACCAAACATGAAATTAAAACTGCGTTCAATTTAACTCTATTTTATTGTCATCTTGAATGACGTGTAGGATATATTCTTGATTTAACTTGATATTTCATATTAGTTAAGTGTTTTTGCAAAATCACAATTAGACAACAACAAAGATGAATTTGGTCTGTTTATTATTTTAAAGAAAATTTCTTTCTCCATCTTATTCCTAATAACTCTTCAACTAAATTCATATTATGCTAAGAAACAAATTTTTTACTCCAAGAAGTAAAATATGCAACTTTAACTAAAATTTCATCGAAACAAATTTTATTGTCATACAACATAGATGACAATTATAGCCTTCAAACAAAAACTAGAGTAGTTGTGGTGAACGGGATAGAAACTCTAGTGTTCATCCATAATATACAACCACTACCTAAATTATGACCTATAAATTTGAAAACATAAGTTGTAGTTCAAAATTACATAAAACAATCCCCTAAATCCAAGAACTCTGTGTCCAATTAGTCAATCCTAAAGATAGTAACTAACATAGAGTAATTGAAGCTCCACATGAAGTAATTTAAAGTTCCAGTTACTTAACTAAAGTTTATCTCGTCTTTAATGAAACATGAGTTGCACTCAAGTTCATGAAATATTTACAGACTCCAACTCTGAGTACTATTAATGCAATTACATTTCATATGAGTTTGCCATAAATCAAACTATGGTACATTCAATACAACTTTATTTTCTTGTCATAGGAAGCAAAATAGAAGAATTAAATCAAACAAACTGATGAACTGAGCCGAATAAATCCAACCCAACCCAAACTGATTAATTTGATTCATTTGTTGGGTTGTAGTTTATTTGAACACTTGCATATTAGAAAAATTCAATATTACATGCCTTACTTACTGAGAGGGAGAAGAAGAGGGCAAAATTGGAACACAAATCTGATTTGTCGATCCTTAAAAAAAGAAATAAGCAAAGTTCCATATCCCATTGAAGTTGGGCCAGCCTTTTTCTTGTTTTATAGTCCAACAACTGCTCAAGAAAATAGATTTCAAACTTGAGAGAAAAAAATATAATGAGTTAAAAATGTTGCAATTTTTTAGAAAGGGCATTTGGTCTAGTGGTATGATTCTCGTTTAAGGTGGGAGAGGTTCCGAGTTCAATTCTCAAAAGAATGAGCCTTTGAGAAAAGAACTCAACAACCTAGTGTATATTCTTCCATCTTAATCTTCAAAAACAAAAAATTAAGGCAATTAAAACTATAATGATGATGCTCTTTTAATATCATTTTATCTTTTCCACTTTCGATATTTGCTTTACTTGTGGAGTCTCCACGATATGTGTCTCAAATGGAACTATCAAACTAAAGCTTACACTATTTTCAAACTAAAACTTACACTATTTTCTTCTTTCTATAGTAATTGTCGCAAACCCTATGTAAATAATTTAACAGCAGTCTAGATCTAAAAGATATAATAATGATTATTGCTCATGGATTTCATTAACAAAGAAAATAAATGAAATAATGATGTACATTCCATAAAAAAAACTTAATATATAGCCCATAATAAATGCATTTGGTCTAGTTGTATGATTCTTGCTTTGGGTGCAAGAGGTCTTGAGTTTGATTCTCGAAATGTCACTCCAAAGAAAAAAAGCACTAAAATAATTGTCAATGAGGCCTAACCCAAAAGAATTCGTGACAATGCACTACTTATATAAATTTCATCTATTGAGGGACATAGACTAGCAACTCAAAATAATAGATCTATTACAAAAGGCATTTGGTCTAGTGGTATGATTATCGTTTTGAGTGTGAAAGGTATGGTTTTAAATGTGGCCACATAGGTTATCTATTATCACAATCCCAGAAGATGCGCCCAAATAACCGATGAAAAAGTTTCAAATTTTAAAACCTCTTACCTTATCAGTCATCAGTTTTTTGTATCATATATTGAGAAATTATTATTAAAAAGCAATTTCACGAGTGTGACTTAAATATTCTTTCTTTGTGGTATCAGTCATGCTATTTGAATAGCCTGAAGTCATAATAGTCTCTCCACCGGTTCCGAAGACTCCTTCGGCATCAATGTGCTCCAATGAAAGAGATCATACCCTTTCCTGAACCAGAACCGAGCACAAAACGTTGAGGTAGAAAGTCGAAAGCGAGCTCTTTTCGCGTATACGCAATCTCAAAGCCCAATTAGCTCACGGACTGTCTCCTCAACCCTGGCGAGTATGAGTGCTTGGTAAGAGAGAATGCCGAATGAGAAAGACATTCGATTACGGCAACATTCGCAACTACTAAAGTGCACTAAACCTAGTAGAGATCTTCGACCTAACGATAATGGTACTTCAAGCCCATTTAATCAATCCGCTTTGTACCTTATATAAGGTACTAAAATAATTTTCAATGAGGCCTAACCCAAAGGAATTCGTGGCAATGCACTACTTAAATAAATTTCATCTATTGAGGCACATAGACTAGCAACTAAGAATTATAGATTTGCTACAAAAGGCATTTGGTCTAGTGGTATGATTATCGTTTTGAGTGTGAAAGGTCTCAAGTTTGATTCTCAAAATGCCCCCAACAATATTATATCAAAATGAATTATGCAAGATAATATGGTTTTAAATGTGGCCACATAGGTTATCTATTATCACAATCCCGGAAGATGCGCCAAAATAACCGATGAAAAAGTTTCAGAGAACCATAGATTTGAACCGAACCGCGCACACTAAAAAAAAAAAGTTATCCTTTTCTATCACACCTAGAATTGTCATTCTTTTGTCTTTTAAAACCTCTTACCTTATCAGTCATAAGTTTTTTGTATCATATATTGAGATAATTATTATGAAAAAGCAATTCCACGAGTGTGACTTAAATATCCTTTCTTTGTGGTATCAGTCATGCTATTTGAATAGCCTGAAGTCATAATAGCCTCTCCACCGGTTCCGAAGACTCCTTCGGCATCAATGTGCTCCAATGAAAGAGATCATACCCTTTCCTGAACCAGAACCGAGCACAAAACGTTGAGGTAGAAATTCGAAAGCGAGCTCTTTTCGCGTATACGCAATCTCAAAACCCAATTAGCTCACGGACTGTCTCCTCAACCCTGGCGAGTATGAGTGCTTGGTAAGAGAGAATGTCGAATGAGAAAGACATTCGATTACGGCAACATTTGCAACTACCAAAGTGCACTAAACCTAGTAGAGATCTTCGACCTAACGATAATGGTACTTCAAGCCCATTTAATCAATCCACTTTGTACCTTATATAAGGTACTAAAATAATTTTCAATGAGGCCTAACCCAAAGGAATTCGTGGCAATGCACTACTTAAATAAATTTCATCTATTGAGGCACATAGACTAGCAACTAAGAATTATAGATTTGCTACAAAAGGCATTTGGTCTAGTGGTATGATTATCGTTTTGAGTGTGAAAGGTCTCAAGTTTGATTCTCAAAATGCCCCCAACAATATTATATCAAAATGAATTATGCAAGATAATATGGTTTTAAATGTGGCCACATAGGTTATCTATTATCACAATCCCGGAAGATGCGCCAAAATAATCGATGAAAAAGTTTCAGAGAACCATAGATTTGAACCGAACCGCGCACACTAAAAAAAAAAAGTTATCCTTTTCTATCACACCTAGAATTGTCATTCTTTTGTCTTTTAAAACCTCTTACCTTATCAGTCATCAGTTTTTTGTATCATATATTGAGATAATTATTATGAAAAAGCAATTCCACGAGTGTGACTTAAATATCCTTTCTTTGTGGTATCAGTCATGCTATTTGAATAGCCTGAAGTCATAATAGTCTCTCCACCGGTTCCGAAGACTCCTTCGGCATCAATGTGCTCCAATGAAAGAGATCATACCCTTTCCTGAACCAGAACCGAGCACAAAACGTTGAGGTAGAAAGTCGAAAGCGAGCTCTTTTCGCGTATACGCAATCTCAAAGCCCAATTAGCTCACGGACTGTCTCCTCAACCCTGGCGAGTATGAGTGCTTGGTAAGAGAGAATGCCGAATGAGAAAGACATTCGATTACGGCAACATTCGCAACTACTAAAGTGCACTAAACCTAGTAGAGATCTTCGACCTAACGATAATGGTACTTCAAGCCCATTTAATCAATCCGCTTTGTACCTTATATAAGGTACTAAAATAATTTTCAATGAGGCCTAACCCAAAGGAATTCGTGGCAATGCACTACTTAAATAAATTTCATCTATTGAGGCACATAGACTAGCAACTAAGAATTATAGATTTGCTACAAAAGGCATTTGGTCTAGTGGTATGATTATCGTTTTGAGTGTGAAAGGTCTCAAGTTTGATTCTCAAAATGCCCCCAACTATATTATATCAAAATGATTTATGCAAGATAATATGATTTTAAATGTGGCCAAATAGGTTATCTATTATCACAATCCCAGAAGATGTGCCCAAATAACCGATGAAAAAGTTTCAATAGGTTCGAACCGAACCGCGCACACTGAAAAAAAAAAGTTCTCCTTTTCTATCACACCTAGAATTGTCACTCTTTTGTCTTTTAAAACCTCTTATCTTATCAGTCATCAGTTTTTTGTATCATATATTGAGATAATTATTATGAAAAAGCAATTCCACGAGTGTGACTTAAATATTCTTTCTTTGTGGTATCAGTCATGCTATTTGAATAGCCTGAAGTCATAATAGCCTCTCCACCGGTTCCGAAGACTCCTTCGGCATCAATGTGCTCCGATGAAAGAGATCATACCCTTTCCTGAACCAGAACCGAGCACAAAACGTTAAGGTAGAAAGTCGAAAGCGAGCTCTTTTCGCGTATGCGGAATCTCAAAGCCCAATTAGCTCACGGACTGTCTCCTCAACCCTGGCGAGTATGAGTGCTTGGTAAGAGAGAATGTCGAATGAGAAAGACATTCGATTACAGCAACATTTGCAACTACCAAAGTGCACTAAACCTAGTAGAGATCTTCGACCTAACGATAATGGTACTTCAAGCCCATTTAATCAATCCTCTTTGTACCTTATTGTTGACTGAATAGGATGCACGCCAGGCCTAAATTCTCTCTCAGTCACCCGGAGATGAAAGGAAGATCAGATCTGAAGTTCATGAATTGAAGAGAAAGTGGATCTGAGTTTTACACGCTTTCATTTTCAAAAGCTCCGCTTGCCTACGGTACTTTATTAGGGATGTGCAACAATATGGTCATCTCTCAGCCGTGTATAGAGAATTCCTTGATCATTTCCTTGGCGGATAACACAAATGAAATCGATTCCCTGACTGCCCATCTTATGAGTCCATTCTTGTCTTTTTGGTTTGTTGTACTATTCTATACCTCTCTTGATTGATTGAAAGACTTTCGGGAGCTGGGAGGGCCAATCGTGAGGGAACTTTCCTTTTCACGGTAGGGAAAGGTAAAGTGGGAGCTGCGTATGTCCACAATGATCAAGGTAGAGCGACTCCTTCTTTAAAAGAGGTTGGTTTTATTGAAACTGTTAAATCTTCTTTCGTTAAAGAAAAAATAGGAGCCCTTGGTTTGGCTGATGTCGATTCGTATGGCAATGCGGACTCGACTCAAGATGAGGATTCCACTTTTCATACTCCTGCTACGAGCTGAAAGAGCTGGTAAGTTATCTCGCTAAACGAAAAGAAAAAGAACATACGGGTTGACCTCATTACAAGGTGCGGGGGCTAGCCAAAGAAGGTCAGTCGAACTAGATTAGAACCCTTGTTCTGGTTCAGCTAGGTTTTTCCATGCGAGAATGTATGCGTATCGATATCCTCTTTTTGTTTATATGTTTGGAGAAACCTGCTAAGCCCATCTTTCTTACCAAGTGTGATTCAATCTTTCAGCTCAAACTTTCCTCTCGTCCGACGAAAAAGAAAGGATTACGACTACCTTTTCCTTTTCTTGCCGGAGCCAAGGGATCAATCAGTTTCTACCAAAAAGTTTGCTATCTATTAGTTGTCGTAATCGAATGTATTTCTCATTTTATGTTAGCTCCTCCAAGAGCTTCCAGGTCCGTAGTAGACGAAACCTTGGACTTCTATTGAACTTATAGCATTGCCTGTTGAGCTCGCCATTGAGGGTTGGCCTTACAGGAGATCGAGCAACCTTTCTTTTCTTGTCTGGTATGCTTTCCCGCTTATCGCGTAGCTAGCAAACTAGCCAAAGAGAGAGAGAGAGAGGGATCATATCAATCAATTTGTATGTGCATTTTGTCCATCCCATACTTGCCTGCTTAGTTTTCTTAGCCAACATCTCCAGTTTCTCCCGAACCAAGAGGTTCGCTTATCCATACTCAATAGTCACACTTTTAGCAGAAAGACTGATTTTTTTCATAAAGTCGGTGCATAGATCAAGAAAAAATGAAGCTGATTACAGGGACGGTTATGCGATACGTCTTTTTATACTCACATTTTCTTTAACCTTGCTATCAACCTAGTCATTCTCGTTTGTTGCTTTAAGGGGTCTCCCCACTATAGATTACTCGGATTGGTTCTCACGTCCCTATGCCAAAAAGTATGGGCGAGTTTGGTTTGAGTGTTCATCGATTGGGTGGATCCATATGCTCCGGGGGGGTGAGACGAGGTGTAGCGCATCTGTTTTGGGTATGTTGTTTGCTAAAGGTTTTAGGAAAGGAGTACAAATTTTCTACATAGGTCATCTGTGGTCACAATCCTTCCGTGGCCCAACCCTTATTCGCAGTCCGCATCCAACCATTTCTTTTTCAATCTACATGTATGCTCCAAGCCAAACTCACGTAACTAGTCAGAAGATGCAGCTCACAACTGAACGGAAGACAAGTGTCACAATCGCACTCTTGCAGTAGTGAGACACTTATTATGTGACATTTGTTCTAATCCAATGAACAAGTCAACCATGCAAAATTTAGACTGAAGGAACAATAACGGTGTATGCTCGAATCACGTTTAGAAGAAATATTTTAGAAAACGTGAGTGAGGAAATACGTTAAAAACATTTTCAAATAGAGTAATGTTATAAGCTAAAAGTGAACAAACAACAACTGGTCACGTTCTCCCATAGTACATTTTGGGACATTTTAGTAATGATGGGTGTAGATATGATTTTGATGACTAATCATACACCCCGTATTGGCACAAAAATAATAGTAAAAGTCTATCTAAGATGAATGCAAGTAAAAGGGGTTTGGAATGAGCATGCCACCATGAACCACAAATCATTTACAAGAATAGCTGAGTCGTCTAACATGCAGCCACAGGCAACACGCCTTGGCCAATCATGACCGCGACATCTGCCCTTACACAATTTGTCAATATCTCTATCAACTGGCTCTTCATAAACTCAACGTTGTAGGATGAGGCTGACTTTAGGTCTCGCGATGCGCTTCTAGCTGATCTCAGTATTGAGGAGTCTTTTCCAACCTACTAGAAGCTGTTGAAAATCACTTCTCGGTTTGTTAACTCTTCAACTCTTCTCTATTGGTGTCTTTCCTACTTTCTTTTCTTGAAACATTTTCTTCTTTGCATGACGTGATACCACCTGCTTCTACTTGATGTTTTCTTGGTCGGAATAATAACGTTTCAAGTTACTGACGTGGACAACAGGGTTAGTCTGTATCCATAAGAGCAATTGGATTTTATATGATGTCTTTCTAATCTTGTGTATAACTTCAACTAGTCCATAGAATTTTCGCACCAGTCTTTGGTTCTTGTTGCTTTGAACTCAATGTTGATCTGACCTTAACTTATTTTAATTCTCTATTTGCTTTGAAATTATTGTGGTCGACCCTTCTCTTCATTCGTATGGATGGTATTTTTTCGTGAACATGTGTTGCTTTAGTGGTTTGTTTTTGTCTCGCTTCTTTAGTACAGGTGTTGGCTTGGTGTCTTTGCCAAGCATTTGAGTGATCACTGACAAGAGCTTTTGCAGGTCAAATAAACCCGACTGTGAACATGCCATTTTGCTATTTGTAGAATTAAACTAGCTCAGGCTAAGCCGCATGACATCTGTTTGTGGCAGGCGACATAAAACTAATCTTGTGATTTATCTCTCTTGGTGAAGTTAAACCCAATATTTGACCTTCTTGTTTTGGGTCGTGGTGTTCATGTAGTGGAAATAAAGTTTTTGTTGAGGTTCGCACACTTGCACTTCCCCTTTTCAAATACAACAATGGCAGCAAGTGTAGATTCATCATGGCTAAGATTCTTTCTCAACTGTACTATCATCATCATTTTCACCCCTCTTGGTTGATGGATGTTTGTCTGAATGATCATTAGGTTAGACTCCGTTACTACTAGGCATTTTTTAGGGGCATGTAAATGACTTTGTGTTCTAGTAGAATGTCAATCCCTGACTATTTGGGCTCTAGAATGTTGGATATGAAGGCTAACTATATAGTAGGCATTTACATATAGTGAAGCTATATATAATAAACTGAAATCATATATATACCCATTAGTCAATTTGTTGGTGCTTCCTAAATGTACATTTCTCATTCTCCATATTCTCTATTTACAACCCTGAAGTCATTAATACAAAACCATTAGAATATTTCTTCTTACATTTCTCTATCATGTTTTTTGTGTTCATTTAGATCAACTGTGTGCGATGTTGTGTGATCCTATTAACTAGTATCAGAGCGAGGAGAGATTCATCACGATCTGTGAAGATGGAAAGTTCAAGAATTGAAAAGTTTGATGGATTTGATATCAATTTCTAGAAGATGCAGATTGAAGATTATCTGTACGAGAAAGATATTCAGGAACCCCTTTTGAGGGTGAAGCCGGATACCATGACCACGGAGGAGTGGAAGCTCAAGAATTGTCATGCTATAGGGTTAATGTGGTTGACGCTGTCCAGAAACATGACGTTCAACATCATCAAAGAGAAGACGACATCGGGCCTATTGAAGATGTTAAATATGTACGAAAATATGTCGGCTATGAACAAGGTGTATTTGATGCAGAGGTTGTTCAATCTACAAATGTTGATTTGTTGCAGATCAATTTAAATTAGTTCAACATGATTGTAAGTCAATTGAGTTGGGTGAAAATTATGTTAAAAAATAAGATTAAAGCATTTATTTTGATGCCATCTTTACTCGAGTCGTGGTATACTGTTGTTGCTGCAATCAACAGTTCACGAGGATCTATTAAACTGAAATTTAATGAAATTTGAGATGTCAGCGAAAGCCCAAACGGGAAATTGAAGATTCATCAGGCAATGCTCTCATTGTTGATCGAAGGGGAAGAAGTAAATCAAAGAGCCCAAACAAACATGGACGATCAAAATTAAGAAACTGGGAAAAATCTCCAAACAAACAAAACGTAAAGTGTTGAAATTGTGAAGAAAAATAACACTTTCGGACAGATCGTACAAAATTGATGAAAAGAAAAATCACAAATTTGAAGATAACGATAATTCCATATATTCAGCAGAAGATACTGAGAATGCTTTAATCCTTAGCATGAACAACCCAATTGAATTTTGGATTTTAGATTCAGTTGCATCGTTTCATTCGAATCCAAGTAAGGAATTGTTTCAAAATTTCCAATAAGGAAATGTTAGGAAGGTGTATATTGCCGACAACAAAACGTTGAAGATTGAAGAGAATAAAGATGTCTACATATAAACTCTAACAGGAAATGAGTGTGTGGATATTATAGGATGTCAGATATATTCCTGATCTCTGGAAGAATCTAATCTCTATTTGTCAGTTGGATAGCACAGGTTATGCAGCCGAGTTTGGAAAGAGTTTTGGGAATATTGTGATGGGTGTCATGGTGGTAGCATGACCTAAAATCGGGAACCCTATACACTAATGTAGAGTGTATAAACATGGTTGTTGTTGCTAAGAGTGCTTCCAATTCAAGTAACAGCAACAACAACCATGTTTATGCATGATACAGTAGTGTCAATAGACTTGAACATATGAGCATCAAAGAAATGAAGATGATGGGTGCAAATGGAGTTTTAGAAGGCCTAAAATCTATTGATATGGGTGTTTGTGAGAGCTGCGTTATGGAAAAATATAAACGAGTTAGCTTCACAAAAATTGCTAGAGAACCAAAGAAAGTGCGATTGGAAATGGTCCATATAGACGTTTGGGGACCATCTCCAGTTTCTTCATTTCTAGTACCAAAATTTCATGGATTAGATGTCTCGCACTCTGCAACGAAAACTCTCTGTTTTCCTAAGGCTAGTCATATATCTCATGACCACTCTTTTTCTCCTCACCATATCTAGACACTATAACGTTGATCCATTATGGTCTTATATAGTTAACGTTCACTCTTTAATGTCCAAGGACATTTTATAACTACCACGAAAATCAAAACATACAATAAATTCATACAAGTTTTACAACATATCATATACTACAAAATAGGGTTAGACTGCTTACTTGGTCGCGGAGAGACGTGTCATCGAGATGAGTCATAGAGATATACGACTCTTTATCTTAAGAAAAAATCTATATAATTTAAAATCCGGCTGCTCTGATACCAATCTGTCACAACCCAAATTTCAAGGGTTCAAAACTCAAATAGAAACTAAAATTGAAAGTTAAAA
This sequence comes from Cucurbita maxima, assembly GCF_002738345.1. Lineage (NCBI taxonomy): Eukaryota > Viridiplantae > Streptophyta > Magnoliopsida > Cucurbitales > Cucurbitaceae > Cucurbita > Cucurbita maxima. The sequence goes on from NW_019272072.1 coordinate 326,406, forward strand.
CAAATAAAAATAAAAGTAAATTAATATAAAATAATGCTGTAAAATTAAAATAAGATTGAAAAAACAACACCACATTAAATATAAAATTAAATTAAATTATAAGACCGTGTTGTTCAAATTTATCCAAACAAAAAAAAAGTGTTTGGGATAGAATTACAAAAAAAAAAAAAAGTACAAAAAAAATCAAACACAGAGACAAACTAACGCTGCATAACAACCCCATCTGTGAGTGCACAATCTTTGAAGGCTCCCTCATACGAACCCATCCAAAATAATCACACCTGTGACCGCATCTCCTGACTTTAAACTGCTAGTCTAAACATGGTTTCGTCACCAAAGTTTTAGAGTTTAATCTATCTTTACAAAAATATTTTTCTCTTAATTTATGATTAGTCATAAAAGGAAATAATTAGATACAAATTTGGTCTAAAATTCAAAATTTACAAATCTTACTGTTTCTTAACCCGATTCAAATCCAGATTCTTAAACTCCTAGTACCTTAAATAAAGTTGGTCTCCTCTAATAAAATAGGAATTTCTCTTAAGATCATTAAGACAATTATGCTTTATCTTAAACACGCCAAACATGAAACTAACGTGCGTTCAATTTAACTCAATTTTATTGCCATCTTGAATGATGTTTAGGGTATATTCTTGATTTACTTTAAAGTTCTTGTGACATGACAGTTCATATTAGTTAAACTTTCTGCAAAATCACAAGTTAAAAAACAACAGCGATGAACCTAAGTCTATTAGTCATTTCAAAGAAAATTTCTTTCTCCATCTTATCGATAATAATAGTTTAAATAAATTCATATTATGCAAAGAAACAAGTTTACGACTCATAAAAACAACTACCTAAATTATGTCCTAAAAATTTGAAAACATAAGTTGTAGTTGATAATTACACAAAAAATTCCCTAAATTCATGAATTTGTGTCCAATTAATTAATCCTAACGATTGTAACTAGCATATAGTAATTGAAGCTCAACATGAAGTAATTTAAAATTCCCCAAATTTTATCTCATCTTTAATAAAGCATGAATTGCACCAAAGTTTATGAAATGCTTATAGACTCCAACTTTGAGTACTATTAATGCAATTATGTTTCATATGAGTTTGTCATAAATGAAACTAAGGTGCATTCAATACAACTTTATTTTCTTGTCATATGAGACAAAATAGAAAAATTAAATCAAACAAACTGATGAACTAAACCGAATCAATCCAACCCAAATTGATTAGTTTGTTTCTTTTGTTGGGTTGTTTGATAACCCTTTTATATTATAACAATTCAACTTTTCATGAGAGAAAAATATATTTAAGTAGATGTTAAAAATATTGGGTGTTCAAGAAAAGACATTTAGTTTAGTGGTATGATTCTCACTTGTGGTGCAAGAGGAGGTTTTGAGTTCAATTCTTGAAATGCTCTTATGTCTAATTCTTTTTTTTTCGAAGGACTTCATATTCGACATCAACCTAACTTCATATTCAACATTTTATACTTACCATCATGCTCTTAATACAACATCCCATCCCAAGGCTTTATTCTCCAAGACACATTCTACCTTTGAGGACTTCACGTGTTTCCTACAATACGAAAAAATACAAACTTAATACCTAGGCCTAAGGTTTCATACATACGTTTCAAGTGGTATAACAAGGGCATTTGGTCTAGTGGTATGATTCTCGCTTTGGGAGTGAGAGGTCTCGAGTTTGATTCTCAAAATGCCCCTTCAAGAGATTGTATTACAAATTTATGGGGATGTAACTCATATAGTAGAGCGCTCACTTCTAATATGTGGATACGACATAATGAGTAGGGATAGTTTTTCATGTCACTATTATTGAAAATTACTTCTTTTCAATTTTTCCTTATTCATGACATGTTGAGTAGTGATATTTCTTCATTTTCACTATTATTGATGATGAAAAATTTAGGATTTTGTGATGCAAGTCGCTTAACATGCGAGAGTTACGACTTAGCATACAAGAGGTATGGGGATGGATACTCGCATCTCCAAAAGAAACTATTTATTATTAATATTTTATTTCTATTCAATATTTCCTTATTTATGACATAATATGCATATATACTTTTTCATTTTCATAATTATTGATGAAGGGACGTTTAGGGTTTTTTGATGTAAAAATCGTAGGGACGTAGTTCGAATGGTATAGCGTTCATTTCCCATGTGGAAAGTATGGGGCTCAATACCTTGCATCTTCAATTGAATCGATTATTAAATATATTATTTCTTTTCAATTTTTTCTTATTTAGGACATAATGAGCTGAGATAGTTTTTCATTTTCACTATTACTGATGACGAGATGCATAGGACTTTGTGACGTAAGAATTGTGGGGATATCTAAACTATTTGTTATTAATATTTTGATATTTTTTTATTTTCACTATTATTGATGATGGGACATTAATAGGGTTTTATGATGTAAGAATCATGGGGATGTAGCTCAGATGGTAGAGCGCTCGATTTGCATGTGAGAGGTACGGGGATTGATACCCCGCATCTCCAAAAATAAGATTATCTATTATTAAATATATTGTTTCTTTTCAAATTTTTCCTTATTCATGACCTGTTGTGTAGCAATATTTCTTCATTTTCACTATTATTGATGATGAAAAATTTAGGGTTTTGTGATGCAAATATTGTGGGGATGTAGCTCAAATGGTAGAGCGCTCGCTTAGCATGCGAGAGGTACGGGGATCGATACCCCGCATCTCCAAAAGAAAGAAATGATTTTTTTCAGTATGAGTTAATTTAACATGTTATGTATAAGGTGGGTAGGAGAGAAAAAGAAAAGATACTTATATAAGGAGGACTTCTTCACTTCTTCACAATTGCAATATCTGACCAATGAATATAATGGTCATTTATAGTTTCTATCACAATAATATAAAATTTGGGAACAAAGCCTATATGAGACTGAAAAGACCGTTCAATGGTATTTTAGATTAAAAAAACTTTTATGAGCTTTGTACCTTTGTTAGTGTTACTTTGTACCTTTATTTGTATTACTTTGTACCTTTATTAGTGTTACTTTGTACTTTTGTTTGTATTACTTCGTACCTTTGTTAGTGCTATGTTATAGACATTTGGTCAAGTTCAACAATTGGGGTTGAGGTTATTCAAATGGTTAATGTTACTTTATTTGATTCAAATTGTTAATGTGATAATCCAGTTGAACAGTTACCAGTTATTTCCAAGGTCTCTCTTATTGAACGCCAACAAGGCTGAAATGATTGAGATGAGCACCCGATTGAGTTTGAAAAAATTGAAATAAAATCAAATAAAATCACTCAAACAAATCAATAAAATTGAAAAAAAATTAGCCTTATGACACTTCCTTCAACTCGAAGGGGTGGTCAACCAAGGATTCCTTCGCCCTAGACCCATGATCCAACTTCCAACATGGAAATGATAAGCTATAGAATCATTCCAAGAACCTCAATGGATTCGTTACAAACTCACATTACCAATCTCGACAACTGGACGTGTCGCTGGCGTTAGAAGAACGACTGCAACAGAGCAGTCATGGGGATAGAAGATCCCGTTGAAGGACGATAGACCAACCGTAATCTTCAGCCCAACAAGCCAAGCTTTTGTAGAAGCAAGAACCTTTAATTGAAGAAATTAACACCTTCTTATACAAATTTTGGATAAACCAAGAGATAAAGCTAGAATTAGATTATGAGATCCAAGAGTGAGAAGCAAGATTTGAAACCTTTTTCTAAATTGAGTCACTCCACAATCAAACTTCATCAAGGCTTGATTAAATATCTCAGATGCAATTTACCACAGGAATTGCATGAAACTTGAAAACGACAAAGATATGCTCAGATTTGTATAAGAGGGAACCTCTCAACTTGAGAGATCAATTTCATTGATCACAAATATGCTTTTACATAATAATTTGTGGGTATTTATAATTTGACGCTCTCCCAACTGAGCTATCCCTGCAATCATTAGAGTTGAGTTTTTAAAAAGAAATAATCGCTAATGTAGTGAACATGGATCAAAAACATAAATAATCACTAATTTTATAGTCAAATTATGCAACGTGAACCAAGTGTGGTGAAACATTAGAGTTGAGTTTTTAAAAAGAAATAATCGCTAATGTAGTGAACATGGATCAAAAACATAAATAATCACTAATTTTATAGTCAAATTATGCAACGTGAACCAAGTGTGGTGAAAGTGGATCAAACACGTGACCTTCAGATATTCAATCTGACGCTCTCTCTGAGCTATCCCCGCAATCACTAGAAATGAAAATTCATCAGTAAAGGTATTTTAGCTGATTCATTGAGATTTTAACAAGGAATAATGACTAATTTTTTTATTGAATAGTCAGGTTTTGCGAAACAGGTGTGGTGAACATGGAGATCGAACACGTGACCTTCAAATCTTAAATTTGACGCTCTCCAAACTGAGCTATCCCTGCTAACATTAAAAATGAAAGTTTTTAAGTAAAGGTATTTCCGTTAATTAATTGAAATTTTAGAAAGAAATAATCACTAATTTTAAATTGAAGAGTCAAATTATGCAAGATCGAATATGAGACCTTTAGATCTTCAATCTAACGCTCTCTCAACTGAGCTATCCACACTAACATTAAAAATGAAAATTCATCCTAAAGGTATTTTCGCTAATTCATTTTAATTTTAAATAGAAATAATCACTCATTTTTAATAAGATATACAAGTTATCCAACATGTATAAGGTGTGGTGAACTAGAACACATTAGGTATTTCCGATAATTCATTGAGATTTCAGAAAGGAATAGTGACTAATTTTAGATTGAATAGTCGGGTTATGCAACTAGAATCAGGTGTGATGAACGTGTTGATCAAACACGTGACCTTCAAATCTTCAATCTGACGCTCTCCCAATAGAGCTATCCCTGCTAATATTAAAAATGAAAATTCATAAGTAAAGGTACTTCCACTAATTCATTATATTTAAAAAAGAAATAATCAATAATTTTAGATTGAATAAGCAAGTTATGTTTTTAGATTGTATGGTCAGGTAATAATCTTGTATCAGGTGCGTTGAACGTGGATAAAACACGTGTGACCTTCAAATCTTCCGTCTAACAATCTCCCAACTAAGCTACTCTTGCTAACATTAAAAATGAATATTCATCAGTAAAGGTATTCGGTACGCTTCTGGAAATTCAACAGAAGGCAATAGTATTAGACCGAGATGCCAGATTTAAATCTCGCTTCTGGAAAATTCAACAAAAGGCATTGGGTACACAGTTATAGTACGACATTCCACCCATAAACAGATGGTCAAACAGAAATGCTCAAGCAAATATTGGAAGACATGTTGAGGGTATATGTGAATGATTTTGCAGGAAAATGAGATAAGTACCTACCCCTTATGAAATTTGCTTATAATAATAGTTGTCAAGCCACCATACAAATGACCACATACGAGGTTCTCTACGGACGAAGATTTCGAACCCCTATCTTTTAGGAAGAAGGGGACAAACGACAACTATTGGGCAGTAGCTGGTGCAAATTACCAACGCCGCAGTCCAGAAGATTAAAGCTAGGATACAAACCACACAAAGCCGAGAGAAAAGCTATGTAGACCTAAGGCGCAAGGACATGGAATTGTAGGTAGGGGATCATATATTCCTAAAAGTTCTACATGAGAGAGGTGCACAGGTAGGGTAAAAAGGTAAGCTAAGCCCTAGGTTTATCCGTCCTTTTGAGATATTAGAAAGGATTGGATATGTGGCCTATAGAATCGGGCAATGCCCAAATTTGTCTGCAGTACGTAATATCTTTCATGTATCCATACTACGGAAGTATACCCTAGATCCTTCGCACGTACTAGCTCATGAAACTCTCTTCTTGAGAGATGACCTAACGTATAAAGAAGACCCGATTCAAATAATAGACAAGAAATTCAAAAGATTGAGAAACAAGGAAATCGCTCTTGTTAAGGTCCTATGGAAGAATCATAGAGTAGAAGAAGCCACTTGGGAAACAGAAGGCAAATAAGAACCTTGTACCCTGATCTATTTTAGAATAAGCACTTTCGATGACCGAAAGTTTTCAAAGGAGAGGAGAATTTACAACACTCAAGGTCTCCAATAAGAGACCGTGTATAATCCTTATTAAGTTGTATCTAGAAGCAAAGAACAAGTACAATTGAAAAAACATTGAGAAAATGGTAATTTTTCTAATTTTTATAAACTTCCCGAATCATTCAATTTTTTATAGAACAATAATTACAAGGTGCTTAAAAAAGGAAGGCTCCGATCGGAGAAGATTTTTCTGGGAGAAGATTTTTCTGGCAGAAGATTAATAAAAATCAATAATGAAATTATAGAAATTCTAGATGTTTCAATGGTAGTGAAAAATCCGTCTATAAATTATGAATTAGGGTAGACTATTAGGGGCAAGAAACAAGCTTAATCGAGTACCCAATCGAGAGATACAAGTTTTTTGTTTTGGGGTATCGTGTTCATGGGTTTACCTCGAATTCGAGAACTATAGTCCACTATTCATTTCCAAACTTGTTCCTGCACCTTCTAAATAAGTTTACCCATAAGTTTGGTGAAAAAAAGTGGTCCTCAAAGTGCTAGTAGGTTTTCACACAAATCAGTCCATGTTAGGTTACCCTCTAATGTTTTCCTAAGCTAAAACCTCAACTCCTAAAGCCTATCCCAAGACATTATGTATAAACCTAGGTTCATCAATAATCCATGTACCAAGTACCTAGAACTATGTGAATAACATGCTAAATAAGTTGCTAGGATCCATACTCATAAGTAACCATTATCTGTCATTACGATGTGTACTAAAAGGCCCCTATTCCTCTTTAGGTAGGATATCCTGCAATATGTATCATGAGCTGGATGTTATGATAGACCTACCTTTCCCATCAGCTAAACGAGATGTCCTGCACCACGATTTACCAGTAGGCTTACATGATTATGACGACACCACTCATGTGTTCATGGGGAGAAAATTGAAGGTTATTTTAGGGGAAGGTTTTCAAGATCAGTATATGATACATGACACGATGACCTCTTAGCTACAAGATCCTGTAAACATAACAAGAAGTAATATCCTAGCTTAAGGTCGCGATTAAGACCCTATTAGTAGGCTACTTACTAAGTTTTACTCACTCCATGTTTATCATTTTTTTTTTTCAAGTAACTAAGAGTTGGTCGTGGATGAGAGCAGACTTTGGAGTGTGGCCATGGACTAACCTCTGTTTTTAAAATAGTATTTTTTATTCTTCTTTTGAGTATGCTTTTTATTTTGTGTTTGTAACGAGTATGTATATGTAACACCCCAAACATGAAGAAAATTAGCTCCCATAAGAATAAGCCAGTCATGAAAGACCCAAAGGATAGAAAGGAAAAAATTAAAGTTTTAAGCAAGAACAAGGGACTTAGTCAATTGAGTACCCTAACAAGTGATTTCAAGGAGTTAAAAGGCCTTTTAAAAAGGATTGGAAATGAAAAAGTAAATGAAAACGGCAAAAAAGTCATTTTATCAATTATAAAAAATCTTTCCCGATTTGTAATTCCTTATCTAGAAGGAATCTCAAGATTCAAAATAAGGGGGAAATGATCAAAAAGCAATGAGGAATTTGTAGAAAAATTATGGATTTTTTTCGAGAAAAATAATAATAAAATATTCGAAAAGTGGAAAATTACCAAAATACCCCTGAAAGAATGGATAATTAGAGAAATGCCACTCTAATTAGAATCAGAGCATCTACTGTGACCATCCGAGCAAAATCCTTCAAACACAAATCTCAACTGTTGGATCTCCTCCAAATTTTGATATGATCTAGAACGAACACGCACGGATCATCACATCCAACGACTAGTATTCAAGGCCAAGGTCGGTAAGGCTATGATCCGAGTTGATATCTCCGAAAAATTATCCAGAGAGTTCGATCTCTAAATAACGAAGATTCTAGAGCTCTCAATGTCGGTTTAAGCTCCTCCTATAAAGTGTGAAGTAGGAGCAACAATACGAAATAAGAATCGAGAAAGGTCGATCCCCTAATCGAAGGCAATAAGCATTTAGATTATGGGTCTCCTACTCGCAGATTTCTTCCAAATTCGAGAGCAATCCTCCACCATTTATCTTCGAACTTCTAAATAACAAAGATTCTGGAGCTCTCAAAGTCGGTTTAAGCATCTCCTATAAAGTCTGAAGTAGGAGCAACAATACGAATTAAGAATCGAGAAAGGTCGATCCCTAATTGAAGGCAATGAGCGTTTAGATTATAGGTCTCCTACTCTTAGATTTCTTCCAAATTCGAGAGCAATCTTCCACCATTTCTCTTCAATTTTATTCCTACAGTTTCTCAACAAGATTACCAACAAGTTCTATGAAGGAATAGAGTGCTGAAAGTGCCCAGAAACCATTCCCCCAATTCAATCCGCCATTGAAGAACTTTAAGAAAAACTTGAAAATCCAATCCGAGGATACATGATGACTCGTCGAGCAAAAATGATTCCAATCAGTTTTTACACCTCCAAAGAATGCTTCCATAGAAGACCACGAAGAAAAATAACCTCGAGAGCGTGCCGAATTGAAGGAAATAGGTTTCAAAATTAAATTAGGGATAAGAGTCGAATTCCTATCTACGATCTCTTTTCCTTCAAATTAAGGATTCCTCTAGTTTCAGAGGAAGAAGTTTAGTAAACTTGATGAAGGAATTGAGAGCTGAAACGTCGTAGAACAAACTACCCACGAGATCGAAATCTGGCGTTTCGAGTGAGTAGCATACCGAGAACGATTTGTAGAAGTTAAGGTCCTACACTCAAAGACGTTCCTCCAAAACCAATTCCTTTGGCTTGAATATAAGATATGGAAGAGGTTCAATGAAGAAATAGGGCCTTGAAATCCCTAGAATCTGCTACCCAATAAAAAAAACTTTCTTTTATCTCCAGCGATAAATCATATTTTGGATAAACTTTAGAAGAGAATATCTTAGGCTACGATCTACGAGAAGGTATCAAATCAATCCCTAGCCCTTCCTTGTAACACCCATCTTTAAGTTTCAAGAAGACATCAAGGAGAGAAATGCTGTAAATGTGGCTGTCCAGGTTGAGTTTCAGATAGCGGCGAAGCGAAAAATGTGAATCTTCTTCCTGTTCAGAGGAAGAAAATGATGATATGGCCAGTTAAACTAAACTATCCAAGTCAACTCAAATTTTGACCTTTTTTTGGGTTTTCTCAATTTTAACCCCATTCCAGACTGATTCTCAAAAAAACATTATGGTTTCATAAACTAGACACAATAAGGAGTACGTGGAAGGAAATTTGAAGTAATTCAGATATTGGAAGCTCAAGAATAGAGATCCCAAACGTCGGCGACGAGGAAAGTAGCCACCTTGGACTCTTTGTTAAGAAATACTTGTAGAAATCGCTTGAATTTTCATATGAATCCTAAACCAAGTATGAATTAAGGATATATGAAAAAAAAACCCAAAGAACCCTGAGTTAAGACCTTGAACCGATCAAATAGCTCGAGATTTAAGTAACGTTAAAATAACCCACAATGTATGTTGAGGTTAGATATGAAATTTGGTGGTCATTGGATAAGGATAAGTAGGTAAACCAAGAAACTGTGTAAAATGACCACAATGCCCCTAAGGTAATTTACCTTCAGCTCATGATCTAGATGACCTTCAAATGCTATGAAATTAATCAGTAGATATTATTTTATGAAATGTTATATGAATCCTTATCCCAAGAGGTTATATAAGGTAATGAAGTTTGGGAGTTATTGGAAAACTTTAGTTTGCAAAACCAAGATATGGGAGAAAATGCTATCCATATGACTTTTTCCATAAAGCACGATGTTTATAAGTTTTGAAGTCAATGTTGCCAATGTTTGCTGCACACAAAAAAAAAAAATAGGGATGTTAAATTTTTAAGTCACTTTTGGGAAGTATGATAGATAAATTGGGTAACAAATTATTGTTTTCAACTACATGTCATCCTCACGCTCATGAGCACACTGAGGTGGTTAATAAAATATTAGGAGCATTAGTTAGAGCTATTATTCATAAGAATAGTAAGTTATAAATTGGGTAACAAATTATTGTTTTCAACTGCATGTCACCTTCAGATTAATGAACAAACATTGATGGTTAATAGAACATTAGAAGCATTGCTTAGGGCTATTATTTGTAAGAATATTAAGTCTTGGGGTGAATGTTTACCACGCATTGTTCTCTTTTTGAAGTTGTGTATGGAATTAATCCACTTACGTGTCTTGATTTGCTTTCTATTCATTCTAATATTTTTGTGAGTAAAGCAGCCACAAGTAAGGCAAATGGGATCAAAACATTGCATAAAGAGGGGAAGGAGACAATTGAGAAACAAAATTTCAATGTTGCTTCAAGAATTAACAAAGGACGGAATGAAATCATTTTTCAACCCGGTAGCTGGGTTTCGATACATTTTCACAAGGAGTGAGTCTCATCTCAAAGGAAGACAAAGTTACATCCAAGAGGGGATGACCCTTATCAAGTTCTTGAAATAATTAATAACAATGCATATAAAATGATCTTCCATGAGAATTTTCAGCACATCCTACTTTCAATGTTGCTGATTTGAGTCTTATTGATGTAGGTGATGATTTTCTGATTCGAGGAAGAATCTTTTTGAAGAGGGGGAAGATGATAAGGATCACGTTGTTCCAAATGTTCCAACTGAACCTATTACACGATCCAAGGCCAAGAAGATTCAACAAGCATTCATTTTTCATCTACAAAATTGGATAGGCTCAGTTCAACTATTATTTTATGTGTTACAACCTTATTAGATTGAGAAAGAACCATTTGAAGCTTCAGAAGTGAATATTTACACGGTTGAAGGAGCAGATGAAGTTGCAAGCATCATTCGTATCCATCTAGAGTAGCAGCATTGCCACTAGAGTCCATTGATTAACTTTAATCATACAATTGATTAAAAAAAGTTAATCATTCCAGAGTTTTTTTCTTGCCTAGTATTAGAGGAGATTTTTTTTTTTTCTTTTCAATTACTTTCTTTTTTATTTTTACTAATAATGGAATTTTCTTTTTTATTCAAATTTAAAAGAAAGAATTTGATTGGTATGATCCATGGATTACTCTAAATCAAAGTTCTAGATTAATATAGAACAACTTAGTATTTCTTCCTTAGTTCTCATCCAATCAAAAAAAATTATGTTTTTATTATTCAATGGGTTGAATTCTTAATTTATTGTGAGATAATTAAAATTTTCCTTATAAATTGTTTGAATGAGTTCAAAATTATTACACTAGGTTTAGTATTTTGATGAGAGATTCCTCTTTCTTATTCTTAATCAAATTTTTGAGTGGGCTTGACTTAGTTGATACATGATTTATGTTGTCTTTCATTTTCTTTTAGTTTGTTTGAAAAAACACATCGATCAATTCCGATTCTCTCTTTTTCTATTTATTGTTTTTCGATTGAGATGTATGGATCCATGGGCCTATGTGTCTGCATAGAACTTGAACATGGATTAATGAAAATGTACAAAAGCTAATTTAGTTCGTTGACTCGGTTAAGTTTCAAGACATACATCAAGCAAGAACCAATAATTTTATCTCTATAAAATAGACATTTCAAGTCAATTGAACCTGATTACATATTACAACTTAAATAAACTTAACATGATATGATATGAACTTTATTTATGTCAACATTTCTTAACAATATTAATTGAAATACATCCAAATGATTTGAGAACAAATTCTAAAAACACAATGATAAATTTCAAACCTTAACGTGCATAAAGCACATGGACTAGCAACGAAAAATGATAGATTAGTAAGAAAGACATTTGGTCAAATAGTATGATTCTCAATTCCTGTGTAAGAGGTCAGGAATTCCATAATCAGAATGCCCCACAAGCTCTATCAAATGGTTTTGTGTGTTGTAAAAACAATAGTAAAAAAACTTAACATGATAAGTGCAAATAAATGATCTCCAAAGAAAACAAAAGTATTTTTAGTGGTAGAATTATGTTCCTTTATGACTATAATTAACTATTATGTAATTGTAACCTAAAGTAAATAAAAAGTCTTAAAATACATTAATGAAATACAATAACTCTAAATTACTCTAAAATGTAATCCACCAAAATTTATAACATGAAACTTCATTCTTCTTCAATGTGCCATGAATTGAAATATCTTTTGATAATTTCAACAATATTTTCTTCATATCTTCATTGAAGAATATTGTATGATTGATGTATGTTGGTCCATATCAAATATTATCATAATAAGGTCAATGAGGGAAATACACCAATTGTTAGGCAACAAAGTCAACACAAAGAAATTATAAAAGAAATATGAAAACTTGAGTTGTGAAAGGTGTAAATTGGAAAGAATCTTAGTGCTCGAGGATAATGTAGTGTTATGAAAATTAGCTAGATTGAATCTTCAAAGATTAATGTAAATTTTGTGAAAATTTAGAGGAACCCTTTTAGTATGTTTGCAATAGCTTAGTCATGTAGCAACAATGTAATGCTTCAAATACTCTTCCTTATGATTAAATACTAATGGTTCGTGAGGTCAGAAGTCTTTCTTTAATGTTAAGGATATTTAGTCCTAAAGTATAACTTACAATATATATCATATTTGATCTTTTATTATAGGATATTTGTGTTCTATCATAGCTCTTTTCATTTATTGTTATTCCCCTATCCTTTATAATTTATTTGATTATTTGAGAACTTCATTTATGTCGGGTGGTTTTAGCAAATACATGAGATTATAATGATGGTGTTAATATAACACATGCGGAAGCAATTTGGATCTTAGGCACTTTTAGAACATCAATTATAGTAAATAACTAGCATGTTCATGAGTATTAAAACTTAATGAGTTTGAATACTAACCTTTTCTAGTTCAAATTCCTTTTTCCTCACAAACCAGTTTCGAACCACCACTAGTGTCTTCTCCACTATCCTCCGGCCTTAGAACGGGATTGTGGAATCCGGTGAGTGACTAAACTTGGGAGGGATTTTGTATATATGAAGAGAGTGTTTGTGAGAGGTTTTTCTCAAGGTTTTTCACCAAGAAGAAGACATTTCATGTTTTATGATCACTCTATTTATAGAGTCATGTTTGCATGTTCATGCAAATTTGAGATCACCAAATTTTGACACTAAAAATTTCACTCAAATGTTTGGGATTACGTGGCAAGCATGCATACTTTGAGTTAACCAAATTTTGACACTCAAATTTGTAGGGTTTATTTGGCAAACATGCAAGTTTGGTTAAACAAAATTTTGACACCTCAAAAATTCCACTAATATGGATTTTCTATTAAATGAAGTCAACATTTTGACTTTCTTCATTTTGATTCAACAATCAATTTGAATTATAAATTTCAAATTAAAGTAATATTTAATGATTAATTAAATATTTAATTAATATTTAATATTAATTCAAATGTCAATCTCAATTAATTCTGACACATATTTGATTAAGATATTAAATTTTATTTAAATATCTCAGATTCTTTCTTTTTGTTTAATTCGTAAATAAAACAAAAATGCAGTTAAATATATCGTATATATGTAGTGCATTCTCCCTAATTTGAATTCGAACACTTCGAACTCACTCGTCACACTGTTCTATGGTTTAGTCTGATATGAGCTACCAGAGGGACCTAATGGACCTATAGATCATGGGCTCCAACGATCCAAGATTAACCAGTTAAACTCATTATCTTTGTTAACCAACATTCGTTAAGTACTAGGACATTCCACTATAGCCTAGTAGTTGCACTCCCCTCACTATAGATATATTTTTGTCCATTTGATATAACCATGATTAGTAAGTCGATCCTTCGAAGGTCGTTCGTAACTAAAGCTGGGTCAATTTACCGTTTTACCCCTGAAGTTACTTCTTGTTTCTTATGTCTCACTGATTCTCTAATGAACAATTGGTTTGTGGTCCAACTAGTAAACCGGATCCCTCTCAGGCCAATGAGAGGGTGGGGCTCCTTATTCAAGACCTGGAGTCAATAATTAAGGGAACTACCTCTCTTCTATCCCTAAAAGTGGGTAGGTGTGAATTCCATCTTGCACCCCACGTCCTCAGCCATTTACCCAGTCTTACCCCTGAAATGAGAGACCTATTGAGTTGGCGAACTTGAGCCACTCTCACCCATGCAAATCTAAGGATAATTCCGAATAAACAAGGAGTTCATGGTTAGCTCAAGATTAAGATCGAGTTACTTAGGTCATCGAATGAAAAGAAAATCAGTCTCAACAGTAAACGACATTATAAAGTTAGAGTGATTTTCTTCATGGTCCGATCTTATGCAATACTCATTGCATAGGACGCCCCCACTCACATGTCTCCACATGTACAATTTTAGTGATCGCATTGTTTATATCATATATAAAAGTGGGCCGCATCCATAGTGTTCTCAGGATAAGGTACGCAGCCTTATTCTTATACTATAGATCATATTGACTATATACTTGAACTTGATCAACTCTTATGTCTTTACATATAGTTCAAGTAATCATACTATAGCCAGAGTGTTCTTAGTTTATTGGATTTAGATTAATGATCGTAAAGTTCACTTTATTCAATAACAACCTTTACTGAATAAACAACAATAATAACTTTATTGAAAATAAAATATGCTTTTGTTTACAAACTATGAGTTTTAGGACATAAAACCCAACAAACTCCCACTTGGACTAAAACTCTAGTGGAGTTTTATAACGTTGAGTAGAGAGAAAGACATAAATACAATAAACTAGGGCATCACATACTCATGCCTTTTCTCCCACTTGCCCTAGATTACCTAACTAGTAGTCCTAGACTCACTAAGTGCCCTTCATACACTTTAGCCGTGAGGGGCTTTGTAAATGGATCAACAATGTTGTGCTCTAAAGCTATCTGTGTGACGATCACATCTTCTCGTTACACAATCTCTCTTATGAGATGATATTTGGGCTCAATATGTTTTCCTCGCTTATGGCTTCTTGGTTCTTTTGAATTTGCAAACCCTTTGCTCGTGATCCTGTTCAATGAACCCCTCTGGTTGAGCCATATAGATACTCTCTTCAAGATTGTCGTTTAGAAAGGATGTCTTAACATCCATTTTCCAAATTTCATAATCATAAAATGTGACAATAGACAAGAGTATTCTAATCGATTTAAGCATAGCAACAGGAGAGAAGGTTTCTTCATAGTTCACCCCCTCTCTTTGGGTATAACCCTTTGCTACTAGTCGAGCTTTAAAGGTCTGTACCTTACCGATTTGGTCTCGTTTCCTCTTATAGATCCACTTGCAACCAATAGGTTTTACCCTATCTGGTTGATCTACAAGTTCCCAGATTGAATTGAAGTACATTGACTCCATTTCAAGATTCATGGCTTTAATCCACTGATCTCTATCTTCATCATTCATTGCTTGTTCATAGATCAATGGATCCTCAATGCCATCATCAGGTATGATGACTTGAGTTTCTGCCAAACCCAAGTAAGGATCGGGTTGAGTTATAACCCTCCCACTACGTCGAGGCATTCTCAACTCTTGAGAAGGATGTGATTGACCAGAAGTGTCAGCTCCATCAACAACTCTTATTGAAGGACCAGCTTGATCAACAACTCTTGTTGTTGTATCAGTAGCTTCTTTAGAAATCTCACTTAATACTTGTTCGCTACGAGGTTGATGATTTCTTATGTGATCTTCCTCTAAGAATGTAGCGTTTGTTGATACAAACACTCTATTTTCTTGAGGGTCATAAAACAAACCATCTTTCATCTCTTTGGGGTATCCTACGAATAGACATAATTTTGAACGACGTCCTAATTTCTTTGAATTTTGCACCAACACATGTGCATCCCCAAATTCTGAAGTGACGTAAACTACATTTACGCCCTTTTCATAACTCATAAGGTGTTTCTGAAACACTCTTAGTAGGAATCATGTTCAAAATGCATGTAGCAGTCTCCACTACATATCCCCAAAACGGATCGGGTAATTGAGCGAAACTCATCATAAATCGAACCATGTCTAACAAAGTTCTATTTCTTCTTTCTGATACACCATTTTGTTGAGGCATACCAGGGGCAGAGAGTTGTGACCTTATTCCATGTTCTATCATATAGTCCTAAAATCTTAAGTCCATGTACTCTCCTCCTCGATCTGATCGAAGTGTTTTAATAATTTTACCTAATAGATTCTCAACCTCAGTCTTATACTCTCTGAATTTTTCAAGAGCTTCGAGCTTGTGACGTATTAGATAAAGATAGTCATACCTTGAATAATCCTCAATAAATCTGATGAAATATTCATACCCTCCTCGTGCTTTGACATCCATTGGACCACAGAGATCTGTATGCACGAGTTCTAAGGTTTCTTTGGCTCTATAACCTTTTTCGAAAAATGATCGTTTAGTCATTTTACCCTCAAGACAAGACTCACATGGAGGTAAATAGTTGTCTTCTAACTTATTTGGAAGTCAATTTTTATCCAATCTATCAATCCTATTGAGATTAATGTGGCCTAGTCTTAAGTGCCAAAGATAGGTATTAGAAGAAATCTTTTGTCATTTATTTTGAATTTCAGCTTTTTGAAACATCTCGGTATTTAAAATGGCTTTTATTTCGCTCGATTTTAACATATATAAGTTGTTTTCTAATTTTGCAGAACAAATATGAATACCTCTTTTGCAAATGAACAAGAGATAGATATTAGATTTCTTTTCTTTTCAGGAACAAAAAGTACATTATCTAATATAATGAATCTATCTCCAAAAAACAACTTTAAATTTCATACTAATCTTGCTGAGACAGCCTCTCCTGTTCCAACCCTGAGTCTCACCGTCCGCAAGCATTCTCCAGAAGCTAGTTTCCTGGTAAAAAGAACAAATATGATTAGTCGCCCCTGAATCTAGTATCCAAGTTGAGTTTTCATACTCTACTGAACATATTTCTACAACAAGTAAGTCATATTTACCTTGTTGTGTCTTTTCGGCTTTATTCTCTGCAATGTATTTTGGGCAGTTTCTCTTCCAGTGCCCGTTTTCGTTGCAATGGAAACATTTTTCTTTATCTGCTTTTTGAACCTTGTGTTTGCGGTTAGTAGGAATCTTATTTTTCCCTTTACCCTTCTTCTTCATCAAAACACTTTTAGAAGTTGAAGGTCCAGGCTTAATTTCTTAGTACGATCCACGTAGTAATTTTTTGGAGATAGCAACATTTGCTTCTCCTGTTTGTCCCTTGTTCGTTAAGAGGGATTGATAAGTCTGTAGCTCATTGAGAAGAGTAGTCAAGTTATATTCTATTTTTTTCATTACCACATTTGTGCGGAACTGACTTGACTCTTCTCATCAATGACAACTTCATTTTCTTCTGTCACATTGAAATTGACCATCATGTCTAGGACATGTTCTCTAACTGAGGTCGCTTCTTACATACGACAGTTGTAAATGTATTTTATGGCTTCATGTCTAAGGGAGAAGGACGATTGTCCAAACATTCTTTTTAGAGATTCCATAACTCTTAGTAATTCTTCGGAAGTGTGACCCGCCATTTTCAGACCTCAGAGATCGGTCCCAACAATGCTATCGAACGAAAAAGCCAAAGTTGGGAACGGACCTAAGAAATCCTATCCATTTCTTGATTTTGTGTTGTTTTGACTCCCATGTTACAACCCTCCAAATGGGTAGTAGCTTTTGGGCAACATGTAGGTGGAACATGGGAATCTCACGGTGCAATCTAGTGGTGGAGACCATAGGAGGTGTTGATATACTTTCTTCTCCCACTTACTATAAATACTTTCTCTATTCACCTTGTTATTGACTCATGCAAATACCTTCCGAATGGAGGACGCTCCCAGGGCGACACAAGGCCGAGCATGAATCTCACGGTGTGAATTTTTCAGAGAGCGTAAAAGGAAAACGATGTATCTCATATATCTTTTTCCTCCCACTAAGTATTTTAGACGGTTGGGTATACCTATTACTTCGTTATATTCCGACTAATTAAATATAGGTTAAGTCTAGGTTATTTTTCTAAAACTTATATCACTTAAGCATGCTCATAAAACTGGGCTAACTAAGCTCAAGTACTGGTCTGATCTCCAGGTAGTAGGTGTTTTGTAAACCGTCAACGTAAGTACCTCCAGCCTTAGACAAGATCGTGCCAGGTGAGCTTTCTCGTAACTGCAATTTTGTAAAACATCGACCTATTTTAACTATTAAAATTGATCGTGCTCGGTTCTTAACCATGAGTGAGCATGTACTTAACTTTATTATAGATTTTAACGTCAATCTCGTTTTATGACGTTGAAAATAACCTATAACATGCATCTAACATGCTTTATATAACAATTATATAATTATCCATTCCATGCAATAATATAACAATTTATATCTATCACTCATGGAACCCTAAACATGCATACTATAAATTATAATAATTATAACATACTTGGAATGCATGAAACATGCTTAGCCTATGGTGAGATTTTAAATCTATATGACATACTTTGTGCATATACATTTTTTAATTAATTAAAACATACATTCATAATGCATAATTAATTAAATACGCTAAAGTGGATTGGTTTTGGCATTTTAAAACAAGCAATTAACTAAATTATTACATTAAAAATTAAAAATAACTTGAACCGCTCCCGAGGATCACGAATTGGGCGACCCAACCCTTAAAAACGTTGAACCAGACCCCAAAGGCAGAAAAACCACCCGAACTGC
Organism: Cucurbita maxima; assembly: GCF_002738345.1. Taxonomy (NCBI): domain Eukaryota; kingdom Viridiplantae; phylum Streptophyta; class Magnoliopsida; order Cucurbitales; family Cucurbitaceae; genus Cucurbita; species Cucurbita maxima. Next base: position 345,179 of record NW_019272072.1, read on the forward strand.
CTCTTCCATCTTCTTCTTTGGTTCAGCTTGCTATCTCTTCCATTTTCGATCAATTACAACCTAAAATGGACTCTAATGATTCCATAAAAATTACAGACCTTTCTTCATTCATTAATGCCCATACACATTAGGCTTATTACAATAATTGTATCAAATAGAAGCATAAAAAAATGCAAAAACCAAAACCATCCACTTTAGGAACCACATAATTTCATTCAAGAAATGGTGCCCACCATGATCAAATTAATGTAAATAAAGTGCCTAAAACTTGCTCTGATACCAATTGATGGTGTTAATATAACACATGCGGAAGCAATTTGGATCTTAGGCACTTTTAGAACATCAATTATAGTAAATAACTAGCATGTTCATGAGTATTAAAACTTAATGAGTTTGAATACTAACCTTTTGTAGTTCAAATTCCTTTTTCCTCACGAACCGGTTTCGAGCCACCACTAGTGTCTTCTCCACTATCCTCCGGCCTTAGAACGGGATTGTGGAATCCGGTGAGTGACTAAACTTGGGAGAAATTTTGTATATATGAAGAGAGTGTTTGTGAGAGGTTTTTCTCAAGGTTTTTCACCAAGAAGAAGACATTTCATGTTTTATGATCACTCTATTTATAGAGTCATGTTTGCATGTTCATGCAAATTTGAGATCACCAAATTTTGACACTAAAAATTTCACTCAAATATTTGGGATAACGTGTCAAGCATGCATACTTGAGTTAACCAAATTTATTGGATTTAGATTAATGATCGTAAAGTTCACTTTATTCAATAACAATCTTTAATAAATAAACAACAATAATAACTTTATTGAAAATAAAATATGTTTTTGTTTACACACTATGAGTTTTAGGACATAAAACCCAACAATTATAACTTATCATATATATCATATTTGATCTATTATAGGATATTTGTCTTCTATTACAGGTCAGCATAGGAATCATGTTTACCTTTTATTACAGGCTTTTTTCATTTATTGTTATAACCCTATCCTTGATAATTTATTTGATTATTTGAGAACTTCATTTAGGTGTGGTGGTTTCAGCCAATACATGAGAATATAAAACGTAGGGTAATGTGCTTATCAACAATGTGAAGTTAACAAGACAATAATAATAGGTTCTAAAGCACAAAAACATGTGGATAAATTTCAAATACTGAGGCACATAAAAGATATGGACGAACAACTAATATTGAGAGATTCACTACAAGGCATTTGGTCTAGTGTATGATTCTCGCTTCAGGTGCGAGAGGTCCCGAGTTTGATTCTAAAAATGCCTCCAACAATTATATCAAATTGAAACATGCAATGTAATAAGATTTGAAATAGGTTTTTTAAACCTTGAATCAAGAAGTAATTCAAATTGATACTTGGAAAGAAAAAAAAAAAAACTATATTTAATTATAATTTACAAGTGTCTTTATAACATGTTAATTGAAGAGAGAAAACAATAAGAATAAACAAACAAAGGAAATTTGTGTATGTATGATTCTCTTCAAATCTTGAAAACTATGACGATTCCTCTCCTTTCTTGATATCAAGACTTACTTTTTTGGGACTTGGACCATAAACAGTCATCTACTCTTACTCCTACTCCCTTCTATAAGAATCAACATAGCATAATCATTCCATGAAAGCTGAGGTAGTCTTATAAAAGAAGATGAGGGTACCACTTTCTATTGCAGAATTTCTATGTGAATAGAGAATGAACCATATTCTTGGGAGATAAGATAGAGCCTCGAGCCTAACTTCAAAGGCATTACACAAATTGTTCTATGATATTTTTTCTAGGAACTCTTTGTTATGTTGTGCGCTGAAGGTTTAAGGAAAGGGACACAGATTCTCTATTGCACTGATCTCCCAATAGAAGTTTTACCTAGGTCATCTGTTGTCACAATCCTTTTAAGGAAGATGCGCCAAAATAACCAGTGAACAATAACATTTAAAGAAGTTTCAGAGAGCAAGAAGAGGATTGTGATAGAAGTTTCCCTAGGTAAAACTTCTTTAAATGTCTTAGCCAATCATGACCTCATAATGAGGAGTCTCTTGGACAACAATAGCATATGGACAACAAATGTCTTAGCCAATTGTAACGGTTATGATTGCTCAAGACGTGTCGCCCAAATAACCGATAAACAATAACATTGTCCAAATAACAACCTTGGACAACAAATTTTTTACAAGAATGGCTGAGACATGCAACATGCAACCACAGACAACACGCCTTGGGCAATCATGACTGTGACATCTGCCCCCACACAGTTTATTGGATAAGGCTGACTTTAGGTCTCTCGATGCGCTTCTAGCTGATCTCATAATGAGGAGTCTCTTCCAACCTACTAGGTGCTGTTGAAAAGTACTTCTCGGTTTGTTGAGTCTTCATGTCTTCTCTGTTCGTGTCTTTCCTACTTTCTTCGCTTAAAACTTTTTCTTAATTGTATGACGTCATATCACCTTCTTCTGCTTGATGTCTTCTTGGTCGAAATAATAACGTTTCAAGTTACTAACGTGGACAACAAGGTTAGTCCGCATCCATAAGAGCAATTAGATTCTATATGATGTCTTCATAATCTTATGGATAACTTTAACTAGTCCATAGTATTTTCACACCAGTCTTTGGTTTTGTTGCTTTGAACTCGAAGTTGATCTGACCTTAACTTATATGAACTCTTTATTTTTCTTGAAATTATTGTGGTTGACGCTTCCGACTGACCCTTCTCTACATCCGTCTAGATGATATTTCTGTGTGAACATGTGTTGCTTCAATGGTTTATTTTTGTCTCCCTTCTTTAGTATCTGACCTTGTTTTTGTCTCTCCTGGTGGGGATAAATCCATTATTTGACCTTGTTTTGCGTCGTGGTGTTCATGTAGTGGCAACAAGGTTTCTATTGAGATTGCCTCACTCGAGCTCCCCTTTTCAATTACAACAATAGCAGAAAGCATAGATTCATCATGGCTATGATTATTTTTCAACTGTTATATCGACATCATTTTCAACCCTCTTGGTTGATGGATGTTTTTCTGAATGATCGTCAGGTTAGATTCTGTTACTGCTAGACATTTTGCTAGGGGCATGTAAATGACTTTGTGTTTCAACAGGACGTTCATTCCTTACACGACGTCGAAGTCGTCCATTTCAACTATCACTAAACAATTTTCCTAGTCCAAGGCTCTAGCTTTATTAGAGTTCTCATTGTGACTCTTAAGACAGACAAAGCTTCCAATTTGACGGCGTTCATCTTTCCTGTATCTTGATGCCAAAGGATGTTAAAATATTTTGCATCGGTCTCCATCATGTTGTGGGTGGCTCTAGAGTTGACAATGGTGTTCCTTACTACTTTGTGCTTTATCCAGACCTCGACATGCATAATATATATATATTCATTTAACTATAAGACATATGGTCCATGGTAAATTGTAAGTCTTATACTCATTAATATTATAATGGCTACTACCTAAATTATAACCTAAAGTTGATAATTGATGTTCAATTAGCCAACCTTAAATTTGTAATCATTGTGAAGTGATTGAAATTAGAATGAAAGTAGTTTAAACTCCTAGTACCTTAAATGAAGTTGGTCTCTTCTAATAAAACACGAATTTCTCTTTAATATCATTAATACAATTATGCTTCATATTGAACCTACCAAACATGAAACTAAAACTACGTTCAATTTAACTCCATTTTATTGTCATCTTGAATGATGTGCAAGATATATTCTTGGTTTACCTTGATATTTCATATTAGTTAAGTTTTTTGCAAAATTACAATTTGACAATAACAAAGATTTGAGTCTGTTTATTATTTTAAAGAAAATTTCTTTCTCCATCTTATTCCTAATAACTCTTCAACTAAATTCATATTATGCTAAGAAACAAATTTTTTACTCGCAAGAAGTAAAATATGCAACTTTAACTAAAATTTCATCCAAACAAATTTTATTGTCATACAACATAGATGAGAATTATAGCCTTCAAACAAAAACTAGAGTAGTTGTGGTGAATGGGATAGAAACTTAGTGTTCATCCATAATATACAACCACTACCTAAATTATGACCTATAAATTTGAAAACATAAGTTGTAGTTGAAAATTACATAAAACAATCCCCTAAATCCAAGAACTCAGTGTCCAATTAGTCAATCCTAAAGATAGAAACTAACATTGAGTAATTGAAGCTCCACATGAAGTAATTTAAAGTTCCAGTTACTTAACTAAATTTCATCTCGTCTTTAATAAAACATGAGTTGCACTTAAGTTCATGAAATATTTGACTCCAACTCTTAGTACTATTAATGCAATTATATTTCATATGAGTTTGTCATAAATCAAACTATGTTACATTCAATACAACTTCATTTTCTTGTCATAGGAAGCAAACTAGAAGAATTAAATCAAACAAACTGATGAACTGAGCCGAATAAATCCAACCCAACCCAAATGGATTAGTTTGATTCATTTGTTGGGTTGTAGTTTATTTGAACACTTGCATACTAGACCATCAAATTTTTGTTTTATAGTCCAACAACCGCTCAAGAAAATAGATTTCAAACTTGAGAGAAAAAAATATACTGAGGAGTTAAAAATGTTGCAATTTTTTAGAAAGGGCATTTGGTCTAGTGGTATGATTCTCGCATAGGGTGCGAGAGGTCCTGAGTTCAATTCTTAAAAGAATGAGCCTCAAAGAAAACAATTCAACACCCTAGTGTATATTCTTCCATCTTAATCTTCAGAAACCAAAAATTAAGGCAATTAAAACTATAATGATGATGCTCTTTTTTAATATCATTTTATCTTTTCCACTTTCAATAGGCATGCCTACCCAAATCCTAAATTTCGATATTTGCTTTACTTGTGTATTCCACGATATGTGTCTCAAATGGAACTATCAAACTAAAACTTACATTATTTTCTTCTCAATACAGTAATTGTCGCAAACCCAATGTAAATAATGACACAATGGAACTATCAAACTAAAACTTACATTATTATCTTCTCAATACAGTAATTGTCGCAAACCCTATGTGAATAATTTAACAACGGTCTAGTCTAAAAGATATAATAATAATGATTATTTCTCATGGATTTCATTAACAAAGAAAATAAATGAAATAATGATGATACATTCCATAAAAAACATAATATATAGCCCATAATAAGGGCATTTTGTCTAGTGGTATGATTCATGCTTTGGGTGCAAGAGGTTGTCCAAAAGAAAAAAAGCACTAAAATAATTAATTATCAGGTTTATGAAAAAGAAATTGTCATTCTTTTGTCTTTTAAAATCCATACTAGGGCATTTGGTCTAGTGGTATGATTCTTTCTCTGGGTGCAAGAGGTCTCGAGTTTGATTCTTGGAATGCCCCTCCAAAAGAAAAAAAACACTAAAATAATTATCGTTTCAAGTGTGAGAGGTCTCAAGTATATTGTTTCTACTATAAAGGCATTTGGTCTAGTGGTATGATTATCGTTTCGGGTGTGACTTATTAATCATCAGGCAGGTTTATGAAAAAGACATTTCGAGAGATCAGATCCTTTCCTAAACCAGAATCGGGCACAAAACGCCGAGGTAAAAAGTCGAAAGCGAGCTCTTTTCCGCGTATACGCAATCTCGAAGCCCAATTACCCCACGAACTGTCTCCTCAACCCTTGCAACATTCGCAACTACCAAAATGCACTGAGATCTTTGTTGACCGAACCAGTTGCACACCAGGCCCAAATTCTCTCTCAGTCACCCGGAGACGAAAGTAAGATCAGATCTGAAGTTTATGAATCGAAAAGAAAATGGATCTGAAAGCTTTGGGTGTGACTTATTAATCATCAGACAGTTTTATGAAAAAGAAATTCGGAGTAATACTTAGTCATGCTATTTGAATAGCCTGAAGTCATCATAGCCTCTCCACCGGTTTCGAAGACGCAATCTCGAAGCCCAATTACCTCACGAACTATCTCCTCAACCCTTGCAAGTATGAGTGCTAGGTAAGAGAGAGCCCAAATTCTCTCTCAGTCACCCGAAGACGAAAGTAAGATCAGATCTGAAGTTTACGAATCGAAAAGAAAATGGATCTGAATTATACACGCTTTCATTTGCAAAAGCTTCGGGTGTGACTTATTAATCATCAGACAGGTTTATGAAAAAGAAATTCGGAGTATTACTTAGTCATGCTATTTGAATAGCCTGAAGTCATCATAGCCTTTCCACCGGTTCCGAAGACTCCTTCGGCATCAGTGTGCTCCAGTGAAAGAGATCCTTTCCTGAACCAGAATCGGCACAAAACGCCGAGGTAAAAAGTCGAAAGCGAGCTCTTTTCGATTATACGCAATCTCGAAGCCCAATTACCTCACGAACTATCTCCTCAACCCTTGCAAGTATGAGTGCTTGGTAAGAGAGAATGTTGAATGAGAAAGACATTCGATTACGGCAACATTCGCAACTACCAAAGTGCACTAAACCTAGTAGAGATCTTCGACCTAACGAGAATGGAACTTCAAGCCCATTTAATCAATCCGCTTTGTACCTTATTGTTGACCGAACCAGTTGCACGCTAGGCCCAAATTCTCTCTCAGTCACCCGGAGACGAAAGTAAGATCAGATCTGAAGTTTACGAATCGAAGAGAAAATGGATCTGAGTTATACACTCTTTCATTTTCAAAAGCTTCGGGTGTGACTTATTAATCATCAGGCACGTTTATGAAAAAAGAAATTGTCATTCTTTTGTCTTTTAAAATCCCTTACCTTATAAATCATTAGACAGATTTATGAAAAAGAAATTCCGAGTATGACTTAGTCATGCTATTTGAATAGCCTGAAGTCATCATAGCCTATCCTCCGGTTCCGAAGACTCCTTCGGCATCAATGTGCTCCAATGAAAGAGATCATACCCTTTCCTGAACCAGAACTGGACACAAAGCGCCGAGGTAGAAAGTCGAAAGCGAGCTCTTTTCGTGTATACACAATCTCGAAGCCCAATTACCTCACGGACTGTCTCCTCAACCCTTGCGAGTATGAGTGCTTGGTAAGAGAGATTGTCGAATGAGAAAGACATTCGATTACGGCAACATTCGCAACTACCAAAGTGCACTAAACCTAGTAGAGATCTTCGACCTAACGAGAATGGAACTTCAAGCCCATTTAATCAATCCGCTTTGTACCTTATTGTTGACCGAACCGGTTGCACGCCAGGCCCAAATTCTCTCTCAGTCACCCGGATACGAAAGTAAGATAAGATCTAAAGTTTACGAATCGAAGAGAAAATGGATCTGAGTTATACACGCTTTCATTTTCAAAAGCTTCGCTTGGCTACGGTACTTTATTCAGGATGTGCAACATTATAGTCATCTCTCAGCCGTGTATAGAGAATTCCATGATCATTTCCTTGGTGGATAACACAAATGAAATTGATTCCCTGACCGCCCATCTTATGAGTCTTGCCTTGTTGGTTTGTTGTACTATTCTATACCTCTCCCTATTGATCAAAAGACGTTCGACAGCTGGGGGGACCTATCGTGAGGGAACTATGCTTTTCATGGTAGGAAAAGTTAAAGAGGGAGATGCATATGTCCACGGTGATCAAGATAGAGCGACTCATTCTTTAAAAGCGGTTGGTTTTATTGAAATTGTTAAATCCGCTTTCGTAAAAGAAAAAATAGAAGCCCTTGGTTTGGCCGATGTTGATTCATATGGAAATGTGAACTCGACTCAGGATGAGGATTCCGCTTTTCATACTACTGCTATGAGCTGAAGGAGCTGGTACGCTATCTCGCTAAACGAAAAGAAAAAGCACATACGGGTTGATCTCATTACAAGTGGCGGGGGCTAGCCAAAGAAGATCAGTCGAACTAGGTTAGGACCCTTGATCTGGTTTAGCTAGGTTCTTCCATGCGAGAATGTATGTGTATCCGTATCTTCTTTTTGTTTATACGTTTGGAGAAACCTGCTAAGCCCGCCTTTCTTACCTAGTGTGATTCAATCTTTCAGCTCAAACTTTCCTCTCGTCCGACGGAAAAAGTAGGAGTACGACTACCTTTTCTTTTTCTTGCCCGAGCCAAGGGATCATTCAATTTCTACCAAAAAGTTCGTTATCTATTAGTTGCCATAATCGAATGTATTTCTCATTTCATGTTAGATCCTCCAAGAGCTTCCTAGTCCGTAGTAGACGAAACCTTGGACTTCTATTGGACTTATAGCATTGCCTGGTGAGCTCGCCGTTGAGGGTTGGCCTTACAGGAGATCGAGCAGCCTTTCTTTCCTTGCCTGGTATGCTTTCCCGCTTATCGTGTAACTAGCCAACTAACCAAAGAGAGAGGGAGAGGGATCATGTCAATCAATTTGTATGTGCATTTTGTCCATCCTGTACTTGTCTGCTTAGCTTTCTTAGCCAACATCTCCAGTTTCCCCCGAACCAAGAGGTTCGCTTATCCATACCCAACAGTCACACTTTCAGCTGAAAGACTGATTTTTTTTCATAAAGTCGGTTCTAAGATCAAGAAAGAATGAAGCTGCTTAAAGGGACGGTTACGCGATATATCTTTTCATACTCACCTTTTCTTTAACCCTGCTATCAACCGAGCCATTCTCGTTTGTTGCTTTAAGGGGTCTCCCCATTGTAGATTACTCGGATTGGTTCTCGCATCCCTATGCCAAAAAGTATGGGCGAGTTTGGTTTGAGTGTTCATCGATTGGGTGGATCCATATGCTCCGGAGGGGTGAGACGAGGTGTAGCTCATCTGTTTTGGGTATGTTGTCCGCTAAAGGTTTTAGGAAAGGGGTACAAATTTTCTACAAAAAAACGAACCAAAATCCTTCTTCCTTGCACGACTCACTCCTATCACGTTTAGAAGAAATATTTTAGAAAACGTGAGCGAGGAAATACGTTAAAAACAATTTCAAATAGAGCAATGTTATAAGCTAAAAGTGAATAAACAACAACTGGTCACGTTCTTCTATAGTGCATTTTGGGACATTTTAGTTCTGATGGGTGTAGATATGATTTTGAGGGCTAATCATACATGCCGTAGGGTTAATCTGGTTGACGCTGTCCAGAAACATGACGTTCAACATCATCACAGAGAAGACGACATCTGGCCTATTGAAGGTGTTGTCAAATACGTACGAAAATACGTCGGCTATGAACAAGGTGTATTTGATGCAGAGGTTGTTCAATCTACAAATGTCGATTTGTTGCAAATCATATAAATTAGTTCAACATGATTGAAAGTCAATTGAGTTGGGTGGAAATTATGTTAAAAAATGAAATTAAAGGATTGATTTTTATGTAATCTTTACTCGAGTCGTGGTATACTGTTGTTGCTGCAATCAACAGTTCACGAGGATCTAATAAATTGAAATTTAATGAAATTCAAGATGTCAGCGAAATCCTAAACGGGAAATAGGAGATTCATCAGACAATGCTCTTGAAGATAACAATAATTCCATATATTCAGCAAAAGATACTGAGAATGCTTTAATCCTTAGCGTGAATAACCCAATTGAATTTTGAATTTTAGATTCAGTTGCATCGTTTCATTCGTCTCCAAGTAAGGATTTTTTTTCAAAATTTCAAATAAGGAAATGTTAGGAAGGTGTATATTGCCGACAACAAAACGTTGGAGATTGAAGGGAAGAGAGATGTCTACATATAAACTCGAACAGGAAATGAGTGGGTGGACATTATAGAATGTCATAAATATTTATGATCTCAAGAAGAATCTGATCTCTATTGGTCAGTTGGATAGCACAGGATATGCAACCGAGTTTAGAAAGAGTTTGGGAAAGATTGTGAAGGGTGTCATGGTGGTAGCATGACCTAAAATATGGAACCCTATACACCAACTAGAGTGTATAAACAAGGTTGTTGTTGCTAAGAGTGTTTCCAATTCGAGTAACAGCAACAACAACCAAGTTTTTAAACCCTACAGTAGTGTCAATAGACTTGCACATATGAGCATCAAAGAAATGAAGATGATGGGTGCAAATGGAGTTTTAGAAGGGCTAAAATCTATTGATATGGGTGTTTGTGAGAGCTGCGTTATGGAAAAATATAAACGAGTTAGCTTCACAAAATCTGCTAGAGAACCAAAGAAAGTGCGATTGGAAATGGTCCATACAGACGTTTGGGGACCATCTCCAGTTTCTTCATTTCTAGTACCAAAATTTCATGGATTAGATGTTTCGCACTCTGCAACAAAAACTCTATGTTTTCCTAAGGCTAGTAATATATCTCATGACCACTCTTTTCCTCCTCACCATATCTAGACACTCTAACGTCCAAGGACATTTTATAACTACCACGAAAATCAAAACATACAATAAATTTATACAAGTTTTACAACATATCATATAGTACAAAATAGGGTTAGACTGCTTACTTGGTCGCGGAGAGACGTGTCATTGAGCTGAGTCATAGAGATATATGACTCTTTATCCTAAGAAAAAAATTATATAATTTAAAATTCGGCTGCTCTGATACCAATCTGTCACAACCCAAATTTCAAAGGTTCAAAACTCAAATAGAAACTAAAATTGAAAGTGAAAACAAATAAAAACAAATAAAAAAAAGTAAATTAATATAAAATAATGTTGTAAAATTAAAAATGAGATTGAGAAAACAACACCACATTAAATATAAAATTAAATTAAATTATAAGACGGTGTTGTTCAAATTTATCCAAACAAAAAAAAAGTGTTTGGGATAGAATTACAAAAAAAAAAAAATACAAAAAAACTCAAACACAAAGACAGACTAACGCTGCATAACAACCCCATCTGTGAGTGCACAACCTTTGAAGGCTCCCTCATACGAACCCATCCAAAATAATCACGCCGGTGACCGCATCTCTTGATTTTAAACTGCTAGTCTAGACATGGTTTCGTCACCAAAGCTTTAGAGTTTAATCTATCTTTACAAAAATATTTTTCTCTTAATTTATAATTAGTCATCAAAAGTAATAATTAGGTACAAATTTTGTCTAGAACTCAAAACTTTCAAATCTTGCTGTTCCTTAACCAGATTCAAATCCAGTTTCTTGAACTCCTTGTACCTTAAATAAAGTTGGTATCCTCTAATAAAATAGGAATTTCTCTTAAGATCATTAATTCTTATAAACTCTAGGCTCAATATCATTAATACAATTATGCTTTATCTTAAACACGCCAAACATGAAACTAAAGTGCATTCAATTTAACTTTATTTTATTGTCATCTTGAATGATGTTTAGGGTATATTCTTGATTTACCTTAAAGCTCTTGTGACATGACAGTTCATATTAGTTAAACTTTCTGCAAAATCACAAGTTAAAAAACAACAACGATGAACCTAGGTCTATTAGTCATTTCAAAGACAATTTCTTTCTCCATCTTATCGATAATAATAGTTCAACTAAATCCATATTATGCAAAGAAACAAGTTTACGACTCATAAAAATAACTACCTAAATTATGTACTATTAGTCATGAAATGCTTATAGATTCCAACTCTATACTATTAATGCAATTATGTATCATTAAGTTTGTCATAAATGAAACTAAGGTGCATTCAATACAACTTTATTTTCTTGTCATACGAGACAAAATGGAAAAATTAAATCAAACAAACGGATGAACTGAACCGAATCAATCCAACCCAAATTGATTTAGTTTGTTTTTTTTGTTGGGTTGTTGGTTTATTTGATAACCCTTTTTATATTATAACAATGTCCTCCAACTAAGAGAAAATATATTTGAGTAAAAGCTAAAAATATTGGATGTTCAAGAAAATGCATTTGGTTTAGTGGTGTGATTCTTCATATTTGACATCAACCTAACTTCATATTCGACATTTTATACTTACCATCATGCTCTTAATACTCATAGTCTTTCTTAACATATCATCCCTAGGCTTTATTCTCCAAGACACGTTATTTTATACTTACCATCACTTTCTTAGTACTCATAGTCTTTCTTAACATCCCATCCCAAGGCTTTATTCTCCAAGACACATCATTTTATACTTACCATCATGCTCTTAATACTCATAGTCTTTCTTAACATCTCATCCCAAGGCTTTATTCTCCCATACACATTCTACATCTAAGGACCACGTGTTTCCTGCAATACGACAAAATACGACCTTAATACCTAGGCCTAAGGCTTCATACATATGTTTCAAGTGGTAAAACAAGGGCATTTGGTCTAGTGGTATGATTCTTGCTTTGGGTGTGAGAGGTCTCGAGTTTGATTCTCAAAATGCCCCTTCAAGAGATTGTAGTACGAATTGTGGGGATGTAGCTCAGATAGTAGAGCACTCACTTCTGATGTGGAAAGTTACGAGGTTGATACCTTGCATCTCCAAAATGAATCAATCACTAAATATATTATTTTTTTTCAATTTTTTCTTATTTACGACATAATGAGCCAGGATAGTTTTTCATGTCACTATTTTGAAAATTACTTCTTTTCAATTTTTTCTTATTCATGACATGTTGAGTACCGATATTTGTTCATTTTCACTATTATTGATGATGGAAAATTTAGGGTTTTGTGATGCAAGAATTGTAGGGATGTAGCTTCGCTTTGCATGTGAGAGGTACGGGGATCGATACCTCGCATCTCCAAAAGAAACTATTTTATTATTAATATTTTATTTCTATTCAATATTTCCTTATTTATGACATAATATGCAGATATACTTTTTCATTTTCACAATCATTGATGAAGGGGCATTTAGGGTGTTCATTTCCCATGTGGAAAGTATGGGGATCATTACCTTGCATCTTCAATTGAATCGATTACTAAATATATTATTTCTTTTCAATTTTTTTTTATCTTTTCAATTTTTTCTTATTTAGGACATAATGAGCTGGGATAGTTTTTCATTTTCACTATTACAGATGACGAGATGCTTAGGACTTTATGATATAAGAATTGTGGGGATATAGCTTAGATGGTAGAGCACTTGCTTTGCATGCAAGAGATATGGGGATCGATACCCTGCATTTCTAGATTTTCTTCATTTTCACTATTATTGATGATGGGAAATTTAGGGTTCTATGATGTAATATTTTATTTCTATTCAATTTTTTTCTTATTTATGTCATAATGAGTAGCGATATTTTTTCATTTTCACTATTATTCACGACGAATCATTTATGTTTTTGTGACGTAAAAATTGTGAAGATGTAGCTTAGACGGTAGAGCGCTCGCTTTGCATGCGAGTTGTACGGAGATTGATAACCTGCATCTCCAAAAGAAAGTATTCAATTTGTTATAATATTTTTTCATTTTCAGAATTATCGATGCCCCGCATCACCAAAAAAAACTATTTGTTATTAATGTTTTGATATTTTTTATTTTCACTATTATTGATGATGGGACATTTAGGGTTTTAAGATGTCAAAATCATGGGTATGTAGCTCAGATGGTAGAGCGCTTGCTTTGCATGTGAGAGGTACGGGGATTGATACCCTCCTTATTTCATGACCTCATGACCTTGTTGTGTAGCAATATTTCTTCATTTTCAATATTATTGATGACGAAAAATTTAGGGTTTTGTGATGCAAAAATTGTGGGGATATAGCTCAGATGGTATCGCTTAGCATGCGAGAGGTACGGGGATGGATACCACCCCGCATCTCCAAATACTTCTATAAAGAGAACTTCTTTACTTCTTCACAATTGCAATATCTGACCAATGAATATAATGGTCATTTATAGCTTCTATCACAATAATATAAAATTAGGGAATAAATATCACAATAATATAATCTCCAAATTAGCTTCTATATCACAATAATATAATCTCCAAATACTTCTATAAAGAGAACTTCTTCACTTCTTCACAATTGCAATATCTGACCAATGAATATAATGGTCATTTATAGCTTCTATCACAATAATATAAAATTAGGGAATAAATATCACAATAATATAATCTCCAAATATAGCTTCTATCAAAATAATATAAAATTTGGGAACAAATATCACAATAATATAAACTTATGAGACTGAAAAGACCGTAGCCTATATGAGACTGAAAAAGACCTCTATCAAAATAATATAAAATTTGGGAACAAATATCACAATAATATAAAATTATGAGACTGAAAAGACCGTAGCCTATATGAGACTGAAAAAGACCGTTCACCACACGCTTGTAAAATAAATTATATCTACCACCTCTGAAATTTTCCCATCACACCCTTAATTGGAACTAGATTTTAAGGCAAATCTTCTCCACAACTCACTTTGGAACACTTTTATAGATAGTTTCAACAAACTTACTTTGCTCGTGAATACTTTGGAGTTCGATATTTATAGTTGTGAAAAACGTTATTTAAATTGATATGATCGAATCTTACAACAAAGTCTAATTGAGCCTCCCTCTTTTAGGAGATAGCTTCGAATCAAATTCTTTAGTTTGGACAATGATTGCATTGTTTTAGTCAAACAATCGAGACTAGTGTATTACCAAAAGTATAAATATTTTGTACGTGTATTTTCTTACATGTTAACAATTGTATACAAATAATAACTAAATTTATGAGTAGAAGTTTGGATGGAGTTTTATTAAATAGGTAATCTTAAATTATATCTAAAAATATATAAGGTTTTTTTTTTTTTTATACATTTACTAGAACAAAACAATGATTCAAGAAGATGTCATTCATGTCATGTTTTAATTTTTATTCTTTCTTATTTCTCAAAGATTAAAAAAAAAAAAAAGTTATCCTCTCTCGCATATGGTTCGTTATTGGATTATTTTCTCTTGAGTGAATTTTAAGTGAAACACATTCTCTACCCAAGTAATTGCAAGATGCAAGCTTCACACTAAGAGGAATCAAAGTCTCAAGTATCAACGTCCTCAAGTGTCAATTTTTATTCTCCATCTCAACATAAATTAAACATATTTTCGTGAAAATATCTATTTATAAAAGCAAAATATCTCAGAGTCACAAAAATAAAAATGAGATATAGATACGAGACATAAATATGATACCAAATAGATATGGTAACATGTCATTTGTAAAAAAACTAGGATACATTAATTAAAAAGAATTATTTCAAAAAATTTATCAATTTTATATTAGAAATAAATTCATATAAATAAGTTTATATGTTTGTATACTTAAAAAAAAGCTTAAGGTACGTTTCACTCTCAAAATATATTCAAACTCAAGGGTATGATACGAAATGCTGGATTATAAATTTGTAATGCATCCATTATATTAACAAGTGTTCAGTACATGCCCAACACGTGTTAGATTAGTGAAACTAAGTTATTCTCATGCTTTCTTTACACCTATTTAATGTAGTTTGAAAACTAGCACGTCAAATATTATAATTGACTAACTACAACTTTAATTTTGTCCTTGAAATAAAATCCTTAATTTAGTACATGGTTGCAAAGATGGACATGAGAATGAGTTATTCTCATATGGAAAGAGATTTAACAATAAGTTATATCTCATATCCTCTCTTAACCAATTATTTAGTTTTATTTAGTATGTTTCAGAAAGATACGTCTATCAATAGCAAAAAAATAAAAAAAATAAATAGAATAGATTAAATTAGCCAAAAGTAATGGCTAACATAATTAAAAAAAAAACATAAAGGAAGAATTGATTAAATTGGCTAATTGCTAAAATAATTAAAAAAAAAATGTATTAGGAACCCAAGTAAAAAAAAAAAAAAACACAAACAGCCAAAAATCAAGATTTGAAAAGTGTTAAACAGTTTTGATATATAGACATTTCAAGACTTTACTATGTGCAATATTCCCATGAAATCTAACACTAGAGCATCATAAAATTTAGAGAAATGATTGAAATGGTGAATGGGTCCTTGACGATAGTCGACCGCTATACTCTGGTTTAGGATGTAAGTGATGATTATCGGCAATATGAGTTGTGTCAATACCACCCCGTTATCAAGAGAAAGTAAAGTAGAGTATAATAGATCAAGCGATCCATTTGTTGAGAGTATTGTAAGAGGCACACAAGTAAGAATGTTGGATATAACTACTCTTTCACATCAGAGGGATGAGTCTCATAGATCCAACTACAATATCAAAGAAACTTCGGGTGGTAGTGATTGCTTGCATTGATGTCTCCGTGGTATCCCAGAAACATGTAACATGGTTTTTCTTGCTCAAATATTGCTTCTTAAAACTTCACTTTTGAGTAATCGAGGAAGGCTACTTAATTTGCAGCCTCTAGTGAAGATGATCACTCTGAGGTGGGTTTGTCAGTGAAGATGCAATTATATAATCACGGTTTTATATCAATGGTTCCATTTATATCTATAAATGAAATTTGTGGTGTATTTTTTAGAAATTCAACAATAATCATATGTTATTCGGTTACAATTCTAAAGAAATTCAACTTTCGACCTTTTGTGAATGCTCAAAGCTACTTGCAAAGTATTGTCGATTATGATCCATAAGACTCACCGGCTCGAAATTGAGGTTTGTTCATGTTTGAAATTGTGACAAACCAAAAGATAAGATGCTTATTAATATTGTTTGTGATTGTTGTTGTGAATTCTTCATCTTTGAATACATATTTTGGTTGGTTCATGAATTTTTCCATCTTTTAAAAATATTATTTTTTTAGTTCGAGCCTAATTTCATAATAGGCGATTGAATCACAATATTGCAATATTTTAAGTTACTTTTAAGATTAAAGGTCGATGAATAAACTAATTACTATAAGTTCTTTTTATGCATCTTATTTTGATCTAGCACATAAAGTAATTACTGAGTTTGACAAAATTGAAATAAAATCAAATAAAATCACTCAAACAAATCAATAAAATTGAAAAAAAATTAGCCTTATGACACTTCCTTCAACTCCAAGGGGCGGTAAACCAAGGATTCCTTCACCCAAGACCCATGATCCAACTCCCAACATGGAATTGATAAGCTATAGAATCATTCCAAGAACCTCAATGGATGGGTTACAAACTCACATTACCAATCTCGACAACTGGACGTGTCACCGACGTTAGAAGAACGACTGCATCAGAGCAAGTCCATGGGGATAGAAGATCCCGTTGAAGGATGATAGACCAACCGTAATCTTCAGCCCAACGAGCCAAGCTTTTGTAGAAGCAAGAACCCTTGTATTAAAGAAATTAACATCTTCTTATCTGGATAAACCAAGAGATAAAGCTAGAATTAGATTATGAGATCCAAGAGTGAGAAGCAAGATTTGGAACCTTTTTCAAAATTGAGTCACTCCACAATCGAACTTGATCAAGGCTTGACTGAATAACTCAGATGCAATCTACCACAAGAATGCAATCTACCACAAGAATTGCATCAAACATAAAAACGACAAAGATATGTTCAGATTTCTATAAGGGGGAACGTCTCAACTTAAGAGATCAATTTCATTGATCACAAATATGCTTTTACATAATAATTTGTGGGTATTTATAGTCTCCCAACAAAAAAAAAAAAATAGTGCCCCTGATTTAATCTCGATCCCTTTAAATCTCCACAGAAGACCAAGTCAATTTGAGCATTACAAATTTTATGAAATTAAAATAATAAATAAAGTTTTCTAACCACTCATGAAATGATGCTTGCAACTTCATCCGCTACTTAAACCGTGCAAATATTTACTTATGAAATGACGGTTGAACCTAGCCTATCCAATTTTGTAGATGAAGTATGAATGCTTGTTGAATCTTCTTGGCCTTGGGTTGTGTAATAGGTCCAGTTGGAACACCGTGATTCTTATCATCATTCCCCTCTTCAAAAGGATTCGTCCTCGAATCAGAAAAATCATCACCTACATCAAAAGAACTCAACTCAGTAATATTGAAAGTAGAATGTACACCGTGATTCTTATCATCATCCCCCTCTTCAGGATTCGTCCTCGAATCAGAAAAATCATCACCTACATCAAAGGGATTCAACTTAGCAACATTGAAAGTATAATGTATTGACAATTCTATGGGAAGATCAATTTTATTATTCCATGCAATCAAATGAGTCATTTTACTAAATGTATTACAGATCATTTATAGTCAAATAAAGAATTAGGAATCCACGCTATCTTTAGATCTACAGACTCACTTCGAGTTGAATTCAGCTATCTATGCTTAACATTATAATGAAAGTTCATCAGTAAAATTATTTAAGCTAAATCATTGAAATTTTAAAAAGAAATCATCTCTTAATTTAGAAAAGATAGTAAGTTATACTACTTGAATCAGATGTGGTGAAGGTCGAACAAAAACGTGACGTTCAAATCTTCAATATTACGCTCTCCCAACTAAGCTATCCCCTGTAACATTGAAAATGAAAATTCGGAAATTTTAAAAATAAATAATCACTAAATTTAGATTGAATATTCGGGTTATGCACGTTAGTCAACTTGAATTAGGTGCCGTGAACGTGGATCAAACACATGACTTTTAGATCTTCACTGGTGCTCTCCAAACTGAGCTATCTGCTAACATTAAAAATAAAAATTCATCAGATATTTTCACTACTTCATTGAGATTTTAAAAAGAAATAATCACTAATTTTAGATTGAATAGTAAGGTTATGCAACTTAGTCAACTTGAATCTCCAGCTAACCTTAAAAATAAAAATTCATCCATAAAAGTCAAGTAATTTTAAAAACAAATAATCACTAATTTTATATTGAATATTCAGGTTATGGAAGTTAGTCAACTTGAATTGGGTGCCATGAATGTGGATCAAACACGTGACTCAAACACGTGACTTTTAAATCTTCACTGATACTCTCCAAACTGAACTATCCCGCTAACATTAAAAATAAAAATTTATCGGTAAAGATATTTTCACTACTCCATTGAGATTTTAAAAAGCAATAATCACTAATTTTATCTCAAAAGCAATAATCACTAATTTTAGATTGAATAATTAGGTTATGCAACTTAGTCAACTTGAATCAATAATCACTAATTTTATCTCAAAAGCAATAATCACTAATTTTAGATTGAATAATTAGGTTATGCAACTTAGTCCACTTGAATCTCCAGCTAACATTAAAAATAAATTGAATAGTGAGGAGTCGAGTTATGTGAATTGAATCAGGTGCGGTGAACGTGGATCGAACACGTGACTTTCAGATTTTCAGTCTGACGCTCTCAAAACTAAGTTAGCCACACTAATATTTGAAAAAAAAAATCATAAGTAAAGGTATTTCCGCTAATTCATTATATTTTAAAAAGAAATAATCACTAATTTTAGATTGAAGAAAGTTATGCAACTTAATAGAGTTATGCAACGTAAACCAAGTGCGGTGAACATGGATTAAACATGTAACCTTCCGATATTCATTCCCAACTGAGCTATCCCCGCTAACATTAAAAATAAAAATTCATGTGTAAGGGTATTTCCGCTAATTCATTATTCATTGAAATTTTAAAAATAAATAATAACTAATTTTTTATTGAATAGTTAGCTAATGTAAATGGAAACTAGTGCGGTGAACGAGAAGATTAAACATGTGACCTTCAAATATTTAGTTTGACACTCTCCCAACTGAGCTATCCCCGCTAAGATTAAAAATAAAAATTCATAAGTAAAGCTATTTCCACTAATTCATTATATTTTAAGAAGAATTTATAATCAACTAAACTATAAGATACAATGAATGTCGATCAAACACAAGACCTTCCAATATTCAATCTGATGCTCTCCCAACTAACATAAAAAAATGAATAATCACATGTTTTAGATTGAATAGTCAAGTTGTGCAACTTAGTCAACTTATGCCAGTTGGATAAAAAACGTGACAGATCTTCCTCTAATTCATTGAGATTGAGATTTTAAAAAGAAATAACGCTAATGCAATGAACGTGGATCAAACACGTTACCTTTAAATCTTCAATATGACGCTCTCCTCACTAATATTAAAATTGAAAATTCAAAAAGTAAAGGTAAACTTATGCCAGTTGGATAAAAAACGTGACAGATCTTCCTCTAATTCATTGAGATTGAGATTTTAAAAAGAAATAACGCTAATGCAATGAACGTGGATCAAACACGTTACCTTTAAATCTTCAATATGACGCTCTCCTCACTAATATTAAAATTGAAAATTCAAAAAGTAAAGGTAAACTTATGCAGTTGGATAAAAAAATCTTCCTCTAATTCATTGAGATTGAGATTTTAAGAAGAAATAATTGCTAATGCAATGAACGTGGATCAAACACACGTTACCTTTAAATTTTTAATATGACACTCTCCTCACTAATATTAAAATTGAAAATTCGTATAGTAAAGGTAAAATTATGCCAGTTGGATAAAAAACGTGACAAATCTTCCTCTAATTCATTGAGATTGAGATACCTTTAAATCTTCAATATGACACTCCTCTCACTAATATTAAAATTGAAAATTCATAAAGTAAAGGTAAAATTATGCCAGTTGGATAAAAAACGTGACAAATCTTCCTCTAATTCATTGAGATTGAGATTTTAAAAAGAAATAATCGCTAATGCCACTAATTTTAGAGTCAAATTATGCAACTTTAACAAAGTCCGGTGAATTTTCTATTGAATAGTTAGGTTATGCGAAATAGGTGTGGTGAATATGGAGATCGAACACGTGACCTTCAAATCTTAAATTTGATGCTCTCAGCTATCCCTGCTAACATTAAAAATGAATATTTTTAAGTAAAAGTATTTACGCTAATTAATTGAAATTTTAGAAAGAAATAATCACTAATTTTAAATTGAATAGTCAAATTATGCAAGATCCAACATGAGACCTTTAGATCATCAATCTAATGCTCTCTCAACTGAGCTATCCAGACTAACATTAAAAATGAAAATTCATCAGTAAAGGTATTTTCGCTAATTCATTTAAATTTTAAATAGAAATAATCACTAATTTTTAATAAGATATTCATGTTATCCGACTTGTATAAGGTGCGGTGAACGAGAACACGTTAGGTATTTCCGATAATTCATTGAGATTTCAGAAAGGAATAATGACTAATTTTAGATTGAATAGTCGGATTATGCAACTAGAATCAAGTGCGGTGAACGTGGAGATCAAACACGTGACCTTCAAATCTTCAGTCTGATGCTCTCCCAACAGAGCTATCCCCGCTAATATTAAAAATGAAAATTCATAAGTACAGGTACTTCCGCTTATTCATTATATTTAAAAAAGAAATAATCACTAATTTTAGATTGAATAAGCAAGTTGTGTTTTTAGATTCTATAGTCAGGTAATAAACTTGTATTAGGTGCGTTGAACGTGGATAAAACACGTGTGACCATCAAATCTTCCGTCTAACAATCTCCCAACTGAGCTACTCTTGCTAACATTAAAAATGAATATTCATCAGTAAAGGTATTGGGTACGCTTCTGGAAATTCAACAAAAGGCAATAGTATTAGACCGAGATGCCAGATTTAAATCTCGCTTCTGGAAAATTCAACAAAAGGCATTGGGTACGCAATTATAGTACGACATTCCACCCATAAACAGATGGTCAAACAGAAATGCTCAAGCAAATATTGGAAGACATGTTGAGGGCATATGTGATGGATTTAGTAGGATGCTGGGATAAGTACATACCCCTTATGAAATTCGCTTATAATAATAGTTGCCAAGCAACCATAAAAATGGCCACATATGAGGTTCTCTACGGACGAAGATTTCGATCCCCTATCTTTTGGGAAGAAGGGGGGCAAATGAAAACTATTAGGCCAGAGCTATGAAAATTACCAACGCCGCAATTCAGATGATTAAAGCTAGGATACAAACTGCACAAAGCCGAGAGAAAAGCTATTCAGACCTAAGGCGCAAGGACATGGAATTGTTGGTAGGGGATCATATATTCCTAAAGGTAGCACCCCATGAGAGGGGTGCTCAGGTAGGGTAAAGAGGGGAAGCTATGCCCTTGGTTTATCCGTCCCTTTGAGATATTAGAAAGGATTGGATCTGGAATCGAGCAATGCCCAAATTTGTCTGCAGTACGTAATATCTTTCATGTATTCATACTACAGAAGTATACCCTAGATCCTTCGCACGTACTGGCTCATGAAACTCTCTTCTTGAGAGATGACCTAACGTATAAAGAAGACACGATTCAAATAATAGACAAGAAAGTCAAAAGATTGAGAAACAAGGAAATCGCTCTTGTTAAGGTCCTATGGAAGAATCATAGAGTAGAAGAAGTCACTTGGGAAACAGAATGCAAATAAGAACCTTGTACCCTGCCTATTTTAGAATAAGCACTTTCGATGACATAAAGTTTTCAAAGGAGAGGAGAATTTGCAACACTCAAGGTCTCCAATAACAGACCGTATATAATCCCTACTAAGTTGTATCTAGAAGCAAAGAACAAGTAGAATTGAAAAAACATTGAGAAAATGGTACTTTTTCTAATTTTTATAAACTTCCAGAATCATTAAATTTTTTATAGAATAATAATTACAAGGGGCTTAAAAAAGGAAGGCTCCAATCGGAGAAGACTTTTCAAGCAGAAGATTCAAAAAAATCAAGAATGAAATTATAGAAGTTCTAGATGTTTCAATGGTAGTGGAAAGTCCGTCTATAAATTATGAATTAGGGTAGACTATTAGGGGCAAGAAGCAAGCTTAATCGAGTACCCAATCGAGAGATACAAGTTTTTAGTTTTGGGGTATCGTGTTCATGGGTTTACCTCGAATTCGAGAACTAGTCCACTATTCATTTTCAAACTTGTTCCTGCACCTTCTAAATAAATTTACCCATAAGTTTGGTGAAGAACAGAGGTCTTCAAAGTGCTAGTAGGTTTTCACACAAATCAGTCCATGTTAGGTTACCCTCTAATGTTTTCCTAAGCTAAAACCTCAACTGCTAAAGCCTATCCCAAGACATTATGTATAAACCTAGGTTCATCAATAATCCATGTACCAAGTACCTAGAACTATGTGAATAACATGCTAAATAAGTTGCTAGGATCCATACCCATAAGTAACCATTATCTGCCATTACGATGTGTATTAAAAGGCCCCTATTCCTCTTTAGGTAGAATATCCTGCAATATGTATCATGAGCTGGATGTTATGATAGACCTACCTTTCCCATCAGCTAAACGAGATGTCCTGCACCACGATTTACCAGTAAGATTACATGATTATGGCGACACCACTCATGTGTTCATGGGGAGAAAATTGAAGGTTATTTTAGGGGAAGGTTTCCAAGATCAGTATATGATACATGACACGATGACCTCTTAGTTATAAGATCCTGAAAACATAACAAGAAGTAATATCCTAGCTTAAGGTCGCGATTAAGACCCTATTAGTAGGCTACTTACTAAGTTTTACTCACTCCATGTTTATCATTTTTTTTTTCAAGTAACTAAGAGTTGGCCGTGGATAAGAGCAGACTTTGGAGTGTGAAACATGGACTAACCTCTGTTTTTAAAATAGTATTTTTTGTTCTTCTTTTGAGTCTTCTTCTTATTTTGTGTTTGTAACGATTATGTATATGTAACACCCCAGACATGAAGAAAATTAGCTTCCATATGAAAAAGCTACTCATGAAAGACAAGGATAGAAAGAAAAAAAATTAAAGTTTTAAGCAAGAACAAGGGGTCAATTGAGTACCCTAACAATTGATTTCAAGAAGTTAAAAGTCCTTTTAAAAAGGATTAGAAAGGAAAAAGTAAATGAAAAGGGAAAAATGTCATTTTATCAATTATAAAAAATCGTTCCAGATTTGTAATTCAGTATGTAGAAGGAATCTCAAGATTCAAAATAAGGGGGAATGGGATCAAAAAACAATGAGGAATTTGTAGAAAAATAATGGATTTTTCGAGAAAAATACTAATAAAATATTCGAAAAGTGACAAATTACCAAAATATCCCTGAAAGAATGGATAATTATAGAAATGTCACTCTAACTAGAATCAGAGCATCTACCATGACCATCGGAGCAAAATCCTTCGAACTCAAATCTCAACTGTTTGATATCCTCCAAAATTTGATATAATTTAGAACGAACATGCACAGATCATCACATCCAACTTTAGTATTCAAAGCCAAGGTCGGTAAGGCTATGATCGGAGTTGATATCTTCGAAAAATTATCCAGGGAGTTCGATCTCTAAATAACGAAGATTCTAGAGCTCTCAATGTCGGTTTAAGCTCCTCCTATAAAGAATGAAGTAGGAGCAACAATACGAAATAAGAATCGAGAAAGGTTGATCCCCCAATCGAAGGCAATAAGCGTTTAGATTATGGGTCTCCTACTCTCAGATTTCTTTCAAATTCTAGAGCAATCCTCCACCATTTCTCTTCGAACTTCTAAATAATGAATATTCTGGAGCTCTCAATGTCGGTTTAAGCATCTCCTATAAAGTCTGAAGTAGGAGCAACAATACGGAATAAGAATCGAGAAAGGTCGATCTCCCAATCGAAGGCAATGAGCTTTTAGATTATAGGTCTCCTGCTCTTAGATTTTTTCCAAATTCGAGAGAAATCCTCCACCATCTCTCTTCAAACTTATTTCTACAGTTTCTCAACAAGATTACCCACAAGTTCTATGATGAAATAGTTTCTGCACCTCCAACGAATGCTTCCATAGAAGACCACAAGGAAAAATAACCTCG
Source organism: Cucurbita maxima (assembly GCF_002738345.1). Classification (NCBI taxonomy): domain Eukaryota; kingdom Viridiplantae; phylum Streptophyta; class Magnoliopsida; order Cucurbitales; family Cucurbitaceae; genus Cucurbita; species Cucurbita maxima. The sequence goes on from NW_019272072.1 coordinate 369,760, forward strand.
AGATCGTGCCGAATTGAAGGAAATAGGTTTCAAAATTAAATTGGGGATAAGAGTCGAATTCCTATCTACGATCTCTTTTCCTTCGAATTAAGGATTCCTCTAGCTTCAGAGGAAGAAGTTGAGTAAACTTGATTAAAGAATCGAGAGCTGAAACATCGTAGAACAAGCTATCCAAGAGATCGAAAATTTTGCGTTTCGAGTGAGTTGCATACTGGGAACGATTTCTGGAAATTAAGGTCCTTGACTCAAAGACATTCCTCGAAACCAATTCCTTTAGCTTGAAGAAAGGATATGGAAGAGGTTCAATGAAGAAATAGGGCCTTAAATCCCGTAGAATCGGTTACCCAATAAAAAATCCTTTGTTTTATCTCCAGCGATAAATCAGATTTTGGATGAACTTTGGAAGTGAATATCTTAGGGTATGATCTACGAGAAGGTATCAAATCAATCCCTAGCCCTTCCTTGTAACACCCATCTTTAAGTTTCACGAAGAAATCAAGGAGAGAAATGTTGTAAATGTGGTTGTACAGGCCGAGTTTCAGATGGCGGCGACTCGAAAAATGTGCATCTTCTTCCGGTTCAGTGGAAGAAAACGATGATATGGCCAGTTCAACTGGAAGCTCAAGAATAGAGGTCCCAAACGTCGTCGACGAGGCAAGTTGCCATATTGGACTCTTTGTTAAGAAATACTTGTAGAAATCGCTTGGATTTTCATATGAACCCTAAAACAAGTATAAGTTAAGGATATATGAAAGAAAAACCCAAAGAACCCTGAGTTAAGACCCTGAACCGATCAAATAGCTTGAAATTTAAGTAACGTTAAAATAAACCACTATATGAGCTTCGCTGCCTATCAAATTTTAATACTCAGCATATTATAGTATGTTAAGGTTAGATATGAAATTTGGTGGTCATTGGATCAAGATGAGTAGGTAAACAAAGAAACTGTGTAAAATGACCACAATGCCCCCAAGGTAATTTACCTTCCGCTCATGACCTAGATGACCTTCAAATGCCATGAAATTCATTAGTAGATCTTATTTTATGAAATGTTATACGAATCCTTATCCCAAGAGGTTATATAAGGTAATGAAGTTTGGGAGTTAATGGAAAACTTTAGTTAGCAAAACCAAGATATGGGAGAAAATGCTATCCATATGACTTTTGTCATGAAGCACGATGTTTATAAGTTTTGTAGTCAATGTTGCCAATGTTTGCTGCACACAAAAAAAAGATAGGGATGTTAAATTTTTAAGTCACTTTTTGAAAGTATGGTAGATAAATTGGGTACCAAATTTGTTTTCAACTGCATGTCATCCTCAGACTCATGAGCAAACTTAGGTGGTTAATAAAATATTATGAGCATGGGTTAGAACTATTATTTATAAGAATATTAAGTCATAAATTGTAACAAATTATTGTTTTCAACTGCATGTCATCTTTAGATTAATGAGCAGATGATTAATAGAACATTAGGAGCATTGCTTAGGGCTATTATTTGTAAGAATATTAAGTCTTGAGGCGAATGTTTGCCACTAATTGTTCTCGTTTTGAAGTTGTTTATGGATTTAATCCACTTACGTGTCTTGATTTGCTTTCTATTCATTCTAATATTTTTGTGAGTAAAGCAGCCACAAGTAAGGAAAATGGGATCAAAACATTGCATAAAGAGGGGAAGGAGACAATTGAGAAACAAGATTTCAATGTTGCTTCAAGAATTAACAAAGGACGGAATGAAATCATTTTTCAACCCGGTAACTGGGTTTGGATACATTTTCGCAAGGAGTGAGTCTCATCTCAAAGGAAGACAAAGTTACATCCAAGAGGGGATGACCCTTATCAAGTCCTTGAAAGAATTAATAACAATGCATATAAAATGATCTTCCATGAGAATTTTCAGCACATCGTACTTTCAATGTTGCTGACTTGAGTCCTATTGATGTAGGTGATGATTTTCTGATTCGAGGACGAATCCTTTTGAAGAGGGGGAAGATGATAAAGATCACGGTGTTCCAAATATTCCAACTGGACCTATTTCACGATCCAATGCCAGGAAGAATCAACAAGCATTCATTCTTCATTTACAAAATTGGATAAGCTCTGTTCAACTATTATTTCATGTGTTACAATTTTATTAGATTGAGGAAGGACCATTTGGAACTTCAGAAGCGAATATTTACATGGTTGAAGGAGCAGATGAAATTACAAGCATCATTACATACATGAGTTGTTAGAGAACTTTATTTATTTTTAATTTCATAAAGTTTGTAATGGTAGAATTGTCAAATTGACTTCGTCTTTTGTGGAGATTCAAGGGGATCGAGATTAAATTCTGACCACTAACTTCTTTTGTGGGGAGACTATAAGTACCCACAAATTATTATGTAAAAATAAGATTTGTGATGAATGAAATTGATCTCTTTTTAAGCATCATCTATGTCATTTTTAAGTTTCATGCCATTCTTGCCGTAGAATTGCATGTGAGCCATTTAGTCAAGCTTTGATATTGTGTGGTTGAGGCAAATTCTCAACCTTTATTTTTAGGATTTCTTTTCTCCGTATTCATTGTAATTTATCCTAATACAAACAAGTTTATTTTTCTAGGGAATGTATTAAGCAAAAAGAAGGACAAAATAAAAATATTAAATACATTTTCAACTAATACATTTAGTTAGAGAGATATTATGGTCAATATAAGAAAAGTATAGCATTAACTAATTTTCATGGACACATGGATCCTTACCATGCTAAAATGACTGCTTTTATTGTTATCAAACCAATAACCATTCATAGGAGCTAAATCTTCCAATTGATAATTAGGCCAGAGAATGAACTTGAATTTATTTTTATATCTATCAACATGTTTGCTACTTTTATCTAAAACTTGATCACGAGTTTTTCTTATTTGCATTGTAAAATTATGTATTTCTATGGATATCATTTCTATTTCTAGAATTGAAACAAATTAGAATTTTGAACTCTCACGACTTCTAGGTGATAAGAAACTTTCCCGAAGCAAATCATAATGATTTTTGGTTCTCTTTCCATTCATTTTTTGCGGACAGCTAATGCGTTCCACTTATTGAACAGGGTTCTATGGTCGGTCCGCGACCCCTGGATACCGATTTATTGCAATGGATTTACTAAAACTCTTTTTGTTAAGTACTTATTTTTAGTACTTATTTTTATGAACTAATAAAATACCTAAGGTTTGATATATAATAAATTGTCCATCATTTTGTACAACACACGAACATGTTCAATAATAATAATTTATTTTTTAATAATTCCTTATTAACTTGAAACTCCTTTAGGAACTATCAGAATCTCCAAATTCATTTCTCATCTTTAAATACAAGATACACTAATTTTCATGATATTTATCCGTTTAAGCTAGAGACAATATACATTGATATTATTCATGCCAATTAAGGAATTATCCCATCTCAAAGGAAAAATAAAATATCTATTTAGGAAGAAATAAAGTTAGCTTCTGTGTTTTTCTTGTATTATTTTTTCTTTCTACTATATTTAAGCCAAATCATTCCCGAGTTTTTTTTTTCTAGGCTAGTATTACAGGAGATTTTTTTTTCTTTTCAATTATTTTTTTTTAATTTTTACTAATAATAGAATTTTCATTTTTATTCAAATTTAAAATAAAGAATTTGATTGGTATAATCCATGGATTACTCAAAACCAAAGTTCTAGATTAATATAGAACAACTTAATATTTATTTTTTTTATTGTTCAATAGGTTGAATTCTTAATTTATTCTGAGATAATTAAAATCTTCCTTATAAATTTTTTCAATGAGTTCAAAATTATTACCCTAGGTTTAGTATTTTGATTAGAGATTCCTCTTTCTTATTCTTAATCAAATTTTTGAGTGGGCTTGACTTAGTTGAATCATGATTTGTGTTGTCTTTCATTTTCTTTTCGTTTGTTTGAAAAAATATATCGATCAATTCCGATTCTTTCTTTTTCTATTTATTGTTTTCTTTTCTTTTTCAATGTTGGTTTAATCTCCTCCTATAAAGTCTGAAGTAGGAGCAACAATACGGAATAAGAATCGAGAAAGGTCGATCCCCCAATCGAAGGCAATGAGCGTTTAGATTATAGGTCTCCTACTCTTAGATTTCTTCCAAATTCGAGAGCAATCCTCCACCATTTCTCTTCAAACTTAATCCTACAGTTTCTCAACAAGATTACCCACAAGTTCTATGGAGGAATAGAGTGTTGAAAGTGCCCAGAAATCATTCCCCCAATTCAATCCGCCATTGAAGAACTTCAAGAAAAATTTGAAAATCCAATTCGAGAATACATGATGACTCGTCGAGCAAGAATGATTCCAATCAGTTTCTGCACCTCCAAGGAATGCTTCCATAGAAGACCACGAAGAAAAATAACCTGAGAGCGTGCCGAATTGAAGGAAATAGGTTTCGAAATTAAATTGGGGATAAGATTCGAATTCCTATCTACGATCTCTTTTCCTTCAAATTAAGGATTCCTCTAGCTTTGAAGGAAGAAGTTGAGTAAACTTGATGAAGGAATCGAGAGCTGAAACGTCGTAGAACAAACTACCCACGAGATCGAAAATCTGGCGTTTCGAGTGAGTTGCATACCGAGAATGATTTCTAGAAGTTAAGGTTCTACACTCAAAGACGTTCCTTAAAAAAAAATGTTGTAAATGAAGAAATAGGGCCTTGAAACCCCTAGAATCGGCTATCCAATAAGAAATCCTTTGTTTTATCTCCAACGATAAATCAGATTTTGGATGAACTTTGGAAGCAAAAATCTTAGGCTACGATCCACGAGAAGGTATCAAATAAATCCCTAGCCCTTTCTTGTAACATCCATCTTTAAGTTTCACGAAGAAATCGAGGAAAGAAACGCTGTAAGTGGGCTGTACAAGCCGAGTTTCAGATGGCGGCGATGTGAAAAATGCACATCTTCTTCCTACTTAGATGAAGAAAACGATGATACGGCCAGTTCAACTGAATTGTCCAAGTCAACTTAAAATTTGACCTTTTCTCTGGTTTTCTCAATTTTAACCCCATTCCAGACTGATTCTCATAAAAAATATTATGGTTTCATAAACTAGACACAATAAGGAGTATGTGGAAGGAAATTTGAAGTAATTCAGATACTAGAAGCTCAAGAATAGAGGTCTCAAACGTCGACGACGAGGCAAGTAGCCCCCTTGGACTCTTTGTTAAGAAATACCTGTAGAAATCGCTTGGATTTTTATATGAACCCTAAACCAAGTATGAATTAAGAATATATGAAAAAAAAAAACCAAATAACTGTGAGTTAAGACCCTGAACCAATCAAATAGGTCGAGGTTTAAGTAACGTTAAAATAACCCACTATATGAGTTCCGCTACCTATCAAATTTTAATACTGAGCATATTATAGCATGTTGAGGTTAGATATGAAATTTGGGGGTCATTGGATAAGGATAAGTAGGTAAACCAAGAATGGTAAAATGACCATAATGTCCCTATATTATTTCAATATTCACTCTAGAAACAATGGTTAAAAACTATGTTATTTCAAACCCTCCATTGTTGCTTCTACTTTGCATGAAAATGCTTCCACTAAATCATGTTACTAACTAGTTGGTTTGGTTCGGTTCAATTCTTGGATCCACTAGATTGAAACGACCCAGCTCAATTAAACTCTTGATAATATAAAAATCATAAGTTTCTTAAATTACATAAACTTAAACCCCTAATTTTTTTTTAGAATGTTTAGTTTGTGTCTAGTTGATCTCTAAATACTTAAAAGTATCTAATAAGACTTCTTTTCAAATGAGTGATTTGATATATCATAGAGGACAAAATATTTATTTGTTTCAAATATCTTAGGTTGACCATTCTTTTTTGTCAAGTATTTTGAATATTATCATTGTGAATTACTAATGCCGATTGAATCTCATTAATAACAATATCCCAAAACTTGGGTAAAGATGACATCAAAATTAATACTTTAATTTCATCTTCAAAATTTATTTTCACTTAACTCAGTTGACTTATAATCATGATAGTCACCGTTACACAACTATTTACAAACTTAAAAGGTAAAATAATAAGGAGTACAAGAGAAAAGTGCTTAAAATAGTTTCAAAATATAGGAAAAAAAAAAGATAATAGTGATGGGTCAAAGTCAACATTTGTTTTCTAGTTAGCATGGTACGGTCAAAACTTATTTATTTCTTGAGTTTACCATTTACATGTTTTCATTTTTCTACTTTTTTTGCGCGCATTTAAAAATGAAGCAAAATTAGTCTGGTTGTCACGCTTAGACCTATTATCCTTCCACCAATAGGAGCAAAAGTTAACGTTACTATGTGAAACTAGTTTCATGTCATTTATTCAACAACAAGGGTGTTAGCATGCATTTAGAAATGAACCCATATTTAAAAAATTTAGATAAAATAGAAAAGAATTGTTATCTCAAAGATAATGATACTATGTGTAACTAGCCTCAAGATGCTTCCTTAACTCTTAGGGGCGGTAAACCAACGGTTCCTTCATCCAAGACCCATGACCCAACTTCCAACATGGAAGGGATAATCTGGAGAATCATTCCAAGAACCCTAACGGATGGGTTACAAACTCACATTATCAAGCTCGACAACAAACAATGTTGCCGACAAACTTATGAAGACTACATGAAATTACGAATATATTAATGTAGGATTTTTTAATTTACCGATTTTTAAAATGTTAAATTATGTAAAATTACGGGCAAATAAGAATATTTTAGAGAGCTCTTCCTTTTTTTTTAAGATTTTGATATTTAAGAAAAGAGAAAATGAATAAAAATAGGAGACATTTGATAGATTTAAGAATGAAATAAGGGTATTTAAAAAGCTAAAAAAACAAGGAGATGAAATATTAATGATATTATTGGGTCATAGGTTGAAGGAGAGGAGTGAGTGAAAATAAAAAGCCAAGTCACTCATAGTTAGAACCTTATTTTAGAATGTTAAAGGGCACTAGTTTTGAAAGTTCATGAATATTTTAGGTACTAATGGTTTTGTCAATATAGGAATGCAACTTATATTAATATTCATACTAAAAAATTACTTTTTTATGTTTATGTCACGAGCCATTTCCGGTGGGTTCTCGAAGCAAGTTAAAAGAGGTTGAACACAAAGTAAAATGTTTTCTCAAAATAAAAAAAGAATTAAAATATGGAGTGAGTACAAGACTCGGAAAGTAGCCTAATTGTAAGTAAGTTTTTAACCATGTTCATAGTGGGTGCTTGGATACCACACTCTTTTCTTAATAATAGCTTGGTGTTTTCTCAAAATAAAAAAAGAATTAAAATATGGAGTGAGTACAAGACTCGGAAAGTAGCCTAATTGTAAGTAAGTTTTTAACCATGTTCATAGTGGGTGCTTGGATACCACACTCTTTTCTTAATAATAGCTTGGTGTTTTCTCAAAATAAAAAAAGAATTAAAATATGGAGTGAGTACAAGACTCGGAAAGTAGCCTAATTGTAAGTAAGTTTTTAACCATGTTCATAGTGGGTGCTTGGATACCACACTCTTTTCTTAATAATAGCTTGGTTCTAGTTTTTAACCATGTTCATAGTGGGTGCTTGGATACCACACTCTTTTCTTAATAATAGCTTGGTTCTTGTCTGGAATAAGGTTTGGAATCGGTAATTATTCTTATTTCTTTTCCTTTAGACACTCGTGGTTGGGAGCAAATCGAACAAAGTGTTCGTCCAAAATTTTTAAAAGGGCCCAACCAGATTCGAACTGGTGACCTCTTGATCTGCAGTCAAATGCTCTACCACTGAGCTATGAACCCATTTTATATGATTTTAGCCTTAGTGACCCCTTCTACCAAGTGTCAGTCCAAAAGTGTAAAACGTGTCTGTCGAAAATAGAAAGGCCAAAAAGATAATTCAAACATAGTTCATCTACAAACTACCCAAAGCTATTAAATACAAATTGAAGAAAATAAGAAATAACATAAATAATTTTAAATGTAATTCAACTCCCGAAGATAAAAAGTCTTCAAATTACATTCCAATGTCAAGTGATATTTTATTACAACTCAATTCTTTTCTTGATTTATTGTAATTGAACTTAAAAGTATGACAAATAAGCTGGATTTATTTTAAATTTCCTTTAAAATTTTTGTGCACAAAATACAATGTAAATAATATATATATTTTTTTTTTTACTGTTTTGTAATTTGTATGGTATTATTAGAGGCTTTTGAATGAAATATGATAATTGATTTCTTGTCCTTTTTGACCATTTTAGATACCTCCAATATTTGATGCATCACGTTTCACTATGTGGTCGTCGTTTGGAATTGTATTATTGATCTTATAGATTGAATGAGTTATAGGTGACGAAAGGGTTTCTCGGTTTCTATTTTTTTTTTCTTTTTTCTTTTTGCTGATGGAGTTTGATTGCTTATGAATGTTTTCAGAGAGGGAGTGGGAGAGATTGTTAATGGGTTTTTGAATCATTAAATTTTTAACCCATTTTACAAAAAATTAAAAGCAAAATTGGAAGGGTTTAGGTTTAAAATCCATAATATCTTAATAGTTGATTGTTCCTCGGTTTAAGAGAATTAAAGAGGTCTTGAGGGAGGTGTTAGAGTAGTTCGAAAAGAGGATCATTGAGGATTATTAGGAGTCTGGCTAGCCTCATGTTAGCTAATTAAGGATGAACGTCATCTTCATTCGAGTCCTTGATTTTAACAAAGGTAATAGCTATTTATCGATTTCTTACGTTTATTTTTTCATTTTGATTAGAACTTAAATTAGAAAAGGATCCACCTTTAATTTAAATCTAAAGTATTCGTATATTTATGGCTTTAATTTAGTGTGATTAATGATTTACTACTTTTCAAAGTTTTTAATTGAGTTATACTCAAGTTAACATTTGAGACGGTGGTAACAGTTTAGGCATTCAACGATATAAATTTTTTTTCATACCGACAATATAATATAAGTGATGTTGAAGATAAGTATATTTAAATACATTTATTTATTGTGGTAGTGATGTATTTCACATGGTATTGATATGGTCTTTGTCACATCTCGAGTTATATATTAGACTTAAGTAGAGAGTTTATTTGACTAATGATTTGATTTTTTTGGGTGGTAGAGATGTCTTTTACAAATCAAGACTTATTATTATTTTCAAGACACTCATCAAGGCATTTGTAAATGTGCCTGATATCTTGAAAGATTTAAGACACATAATTGAGAGAACCTAAATTTTTTTTGAAGTTGGCTTTTCTAGGATACGCCATCACAAAAGTTTGAGACAAACTCAATGGAACATCTAACGCTGCATAACAACCCCATCTGTGAGACAATCTTTGAAGGCTCCCTCATACGAACCCATCCAAAATAATCACACATAATTGATTTTTGGTATGTACACAACTAGCTGATATCTTGAAGGATTTATGACACATAATTGAGAGAACCTAAATTTTTTTTGAAGTGCTTTTCTAGGATACGTCATCACGAAAAATAAACTCAATGGACCATTGGATGGGTTTTATAAAGGCTCAAATAAATTTAAAATCTAAGGAAACAGATCTGAGTTTGATATTATTTGATTTTGGGTATGTACACAACTAGCTGATTTCTTTTGATTACATTAATGAATGTATGTAGATGTTTAAAGTGTTGATCTTAATGGTTTTAGAAAATATCAACACATCATCAATATAAACTATCGAGATTTTTTGAAAGGATTGAAAATATCATTCATAATCATCTGAAATTTGGATGGAGTGTTTTTTAGCCTAAATCGCATGACGTTGCTCTTATATTTTATAAACTGGACATTAAATGCTATTTTATATTTGTCCTTTTAGGAAATTAGAATTTTTCGAAATCCCAATTTCATATCGAATTTTATAAAAACATTCGACTCTAAATTCTTTTTATCAAATCATTTTTTATTTGGATTGGATATCTTATTTATTCTAAAACCTTATTCAAAGGTTTGTAGTTAATTACCAGTATCATAATTTCTGGTTTCTTTTCAACATGTTGTTAACCTAAAATGTCAGACATGACCACATGCTATTTGAAGACTTTATCAGCTTCCTTTACAAAATATCACCTAAAATTTCAAAGTATTTAGTGTTTGATTCTTTTTTACTTTAACCCTAGGGTTCTATTTACTGTGAACTTGTGATAATTTTTGTCAAATTATATATTTGAATACCTAAATACATTAAGATATAATATCTTATTTAAATAATATTAAAATGTCATAGAATATCATAATATATGTTTAATTAATATGAATCTCATTCAAATTTTAAATATATATTTTTATTTAATGTTTATGATACACGTCAATTATTTTAATATTTAACATATCAAATACGTTAATATGTTTTGATATTATACTTCAAGACTATAGGAACTTACTCAGAGGACTTGAGAGTTACGTTGGCCCACAATGCATCTCATGGACAATGCAAAACGATGGTGGTGCTCGAAGGTGAATTGTATAAAAAACTAGTCATGCGCCAAAAAATCATGGGAAGACCATTAATGGAATTGAAGCAATCGACGCTCCCCTGGATGGGTTTCCAATCAAAGACCTAATGTTTGATGTTGACTCTTTTGAAGAAAGAGACACACGATCGAAGAACAAGAAACGTGGCGATAGCTCTGAGAACTCTATCACACTCATAAAAAAAATGTGTCGAAGAGTTAGACATTACATAGAAGATCTTGCTTTCATCGAGGAGGCCCGAGTTTGATTCTCGACAATGAAATTTTATTTTCTTATTTCTTTTATTTTATAGTTTCATATTTAAACTTTACCTAGGTTTGAGAAGCACTATAATGGACGAGTTCAATAATATCTTAAATTCAAAAGACTCTTATGAACTTGGTTTGAGAGTCACTATAATGATTAAGTTCAATAGTATCTTAGATTAAAAAGACTTTTATGAACTTTGAACCTTTAATAGGGTTATGTCATAGATATTTGGTTCAATTTCTACAAGTGAGGTTGAGGTGATTCAAATGGTTAATGTGATAATTCAGTCATTTTCAAGGTCTCTTTTGTTGAACGCCATCATGGCTGAGATGACTGAGATGAGCACCCAAGTGAGTTTGACAAGGAGGGTCGTAGAGAACCCCACCCCAAGCCAAGCTCATTTTGGGCTTAACAAACTTAAAATCCAAAAACACAAACCCTTAAATTGGAACTGGGATGCTAAAGAATTAAAAAACTTTATTTTTGACGTAGAACAATACTTGAAGGTTACAGGAACTTGCTCGTAGGACCTAAGAGTTACGTTGGCCACAATGCATCTCATGGACGATGGCGCTCGAAGGTGGATGATATAAAAAATGGGTCATGCACCATAAACTCATGGGAAGACCGTTGATGGAATTGATGCAATCGACGCTCCCCTGGATGGGTTGCCAATTAAAGACTTGAGGTTTGATGTTGACTCTTTTGAAGAAAAACCACACGATCGAACACCTCAAAATGTCGCGGTAGCTCTAAGAAATCTACCATACGACCTGAGAGTTGAGGGCTACAGGAACTTTCTCATACGACCTGAGAGTTACGTTAGCTGCAATGCATCTCATGGACGATGCAACACTATGATAGTGCTCGAAGGTGAATGGTATATAAAATGGGTCATGCACCATAAACTCATGGGAAGATCGTTGATGGAATCGATGCAATCAATGCTCCCCAGATGGGTTGCCAATCAAAGACCTAACATTTGATGTTGACTCTTCTGAAGAAAGAGCCACAGAATCGAATAGCTCGAAGCATCGTGGTAGCTCTGAGAACTCTAACACACACAAGGAAGGACGTGTCGAAGAGTTAGACATTAAGCAAAAGATCATGCTAAAACTCTTCAGCGATCTGACAAAAGACTTCAGGACATCCTTACCAAAAATCCATTGTCATCTAGCGGTTAGGATATCTGGCTTTCATTGAGGAGACTTGGGTTCGATTCATGTTAATGAAATATTATTTTCTTATTTCATTTTATTTTACAGTTTCTATCTTAGATTAAAAAGACTTTTATGAACTTGGTACCTTGTTAGTGTTATGTTATAGATATTTGGTTCAATTTCAACAAGTGGGGTTAAGGTGATTCAAATGATTAATGCGATAATCTTTCGAGGTCTCTCTTGTTGAACGACATCATGGTTGAGATGAGCAGGTGATTCAAATGGTTAATGCGATAATCCAGTCGTTTTCGCGGTCTCTCTTGTTGAACGACATTGGACTATAGAGAACCACACCTCAAGCCAAGTTCATGTGGGCTTAACAAACTTAAAATCCAAGAACACAACCCCTTAAATGGAAACCGGGATGCTAAGGAATTAAAAAGATTTATTTTTGACGTAGAACAATACTGGAAGGTTACTGGAACTTGCTCATAGGACCTAAGAGTTACGTTGGTCGCAATGCATCTCATGGACGATGCAAAACAATGGTGGCGCTCGAAGGTGAATGGTAAAAAAAAAGGGTCATGCACCATAAACTCATGGGAAGACTGTTGATGGAATCGATGCAATCGACGCTCCTCTCGATGGGTTTCCAATCAAGGACCTGATGTTTGATGTTGATCCTGTTGAAGAAAGAGTCAAACGATCGAACAGCTCGAACGTCTCGGTAACTCTGAGAATTCTATCACACACATGAAAGGACGTGTTGAAGAGTTAGACATTACCCAAAACATTATAGTAAAACTCATTAGCGATTAGACAAAAGACTCCAAGACAACTACACTTAAAATTCATTGTTGTCCTACAGTTTGTATATTTTGCTTTCACATAGGAGATTCTGTTATAGTTTCATCTTTTGTCACCAATTATATTTAAACTTTGCCTAAGTTTGAGAGGCACTTTAATGGTCAAGTTCAATAGTATCTTAGATTAAAAATACTTTTACGAACATCGTACCTATGTTAGTGTTATGTTATAGATATTTGTTTCAATATCAACAAGTGGGGTTGAGGTGATTCAAATGGTTAATGCCATAATCCGGCTATTTTTTAGGTCTCTCTTGTTGAACGCCATCATGGTTGAGATGAGCACCCGAGTGAGTTTGACAAGGAGACTCGAATTTAAACTTTACCTACATTTGAGAGGCACTATAATGGTCAAGTTCAATGGTATTTTAGATCAAAAAAACCTTTTATGAACTTTGTACCTTTGTTAGTGTTACTTTGTACCTTTGTTTGTATTACTTTGTACGTTTGTTAGTGCTATGTTATAGACATTTGGTCAAGTTCAACAAGTGGGGTTGAGGTGATTCAAATGGTGAATGTCACTTTATTTGATTCAAATTGTTAATATTATAATACAGTTGAACAGTTACCAGTTATTTCCAAGGGCTCTTTTATTGAACGCCAACAAGTCTGAAATGATTGAGATGAGCACCCGAGTGAGTTTGACAAAATTGAAATAAAATAAAATAAAATCACTCAAACAAATCAATAAAATTGAAAAAAATTTAGCCTTGTGACACTTCCCTCAACTTGAAGGGGCGGTAAGCCAAGGATTCCTTCGCCCAAGACCCATGATCCAACTCCCAACATGAAAATGATAAGCTATAGAATCATTTCAAGAACCTCAATGGATGGGTTACAAACTCACATTACAAATCTCGACAACTAGACGTGTCACCGACGTTAGAAGAACAACTGCATCAGAGCAAGTCATGGGGATAAAAGATCCCATTGAAGGATGATAGACCAACCGTAATCTTCAGCCCAACGAGCCAAGCTTTTGTAGAAACAAGAACCCTTGTATTAAAGAAATTAACACCTTATTATACAAAATTTGGATAAACCAAGATATAAAGCTAGAATTAGATTATGAGATCCAAGAGTGAGAAGCAAGATTTGGAACCTTTTTCTAAATTGAGTCACTTTACAATATAACTTGATCAAGGCTTGATTGAATAACTTAGATGCAATCTATCACAAGAATTGCATGAAACTTAAAAACGACAAAGATATGCTCAGATTTCTATAAGGGGGGACCTCTCAACTTAAGAGATCAATTTCATTGATCATAAATATGTTTTTACATAATAATTATTTATAGTCTCCCCACAAAAAAAGTTAGTGACGGTGATTTAATCTAGATCCTTTAAATCTCCACAGAAGACAAAGTCAATTTGAGCATAACAAACTTTATGAAATTAAAATAATAAATAAATTTTTCTAACCACTCATGAAATGTTGCTTGCAACTTCATCCGCTACTTCAACCATGCAAATATTTAGTTTTGAATCTCCAAATGATCTTGACTCAAACGAATCAGCTTGTAACACATGAAATGACGGTTGAACCTAGCCAATTCAACTTTGTAGATGAAGTATGAATGTTTGTTGAATCTTCTTAGCCTTGGGTTGTGTAATAGGTTCAGTTGGAACACCGTGATTCTTATCATCATCCCCCTCTTCAAAAGGATTCCTCCTCGATTCGGAAAAATTATCACCTACATCAAAAGAACTCAACTCAGTAACATTGAAAGTAGAATGTACACCGTGATTCTTATCATCATCCCCCTCTTCAGGATTCGTCCTCAAATCAGAAAAATCATCACCTACATCAAAGGGACTCAACTTAGCAACATTGAAAGTAGAATGTATTGACAATTCTATAGGAAGATCAATTTTATTGTTCCATGCAATAAAATGAGTCATTTTACTAAATGTCTTACAGAGCATTTATAGTCAAATAAAGAATTAGATATCAAAGCTATCTTTATATCTACAGACAGCACTCCCAATTGAATTCAGCTATTTATGCTTAACATTAAAATGAAAATTCATCACTAAAATTATTTACGCTAATTCATTGAAATTTTAAAAAGAAATCATCTCTAAATTTAGATAAAATAGTAAGTTATACTACTTGAATCAGGTGTGGTGAAGGTCGAATTAACACGTGACCTTCAAATCTTCAATATTACTCTCTCCCAACTAAGCTATCCCCTGTAACATTGAAAATGAAAATTCAGAAATTTTAAAAAGAAATAATCACTAATTTTCGATTGAATATTCAGGTTATGCAAGTTAGTCACCTTGAATTAGGTGCCGTGAACGTGGATCAAGCACGTGACTTTTAGATCTTCACTAATGCTCTCCAAACTGAGTTAACCCGCTAACATTAAAAATAAAAATTCATGGGTAAAGATATTTTCACTACTTCATTGAGATTTGAAAAAGAAATAATCACTAATTTTAGATTGAATAGTCAAGTTATGCAACTTAGTCAACTTGACACTAGATCAAACCCGTGACCCCTTGAGATCTTTAGTGACTCTCTCAACTAAGCTATCCCCTGTAACATTTAAAATGAAAATCCGAAATTTTAAAAAGAAATAATCATTAATTTTAGATTGAATAGTCATGAGTCAAGTTATGTGACTTGAATCAGGTGCGGTGAACGTGGATGGAAGAACACGTGACCTTCAGATTTTCAATTTGACGCTCTCAAAACTGAGTTATCCTCACTAGTATTTGGAAAAAAATCATAAATAAAGGTATTTCCGCTAATTCATTATATTTTAAAAAGAAATAATCACTAATTTTAGTTTGAATAAAGTTATGCAACTTAATGGACTTATGTAACGTAAACCAAGTGCCGTGACCGTGGATTAAACATGTAACCTTCAGATATTCAATCCCAACTGAGTTATCCCCACAATCATTAATAATCAAAATTTACAGGGTATTTTCGCTATTTCATTATTCATTGAAATTTTAAAAATAAATAATAACTAATTTTTTATTGAATAGTTAGCTTATGCAAATGGAAACAGGTGCGGTGAACGTGAAGATTAAACACGTGAACTTTAAATCTTCAATCTAACGCTCTCTCAACTGAGCTATCCACACTAGCATTAAAAATGAAAATTCATCAGTAAATGTATTTTTGCTAATTCATTTTAATTTTAAATAGAAATAATCACTAATTTTTAATAAGATATTCAAGTTATCCAACTTGTATAAGGTGCGGTGAACTAGAGCACGTTAGGTATTTCCGATAATTCATTGAGATTTCAGAAATGAATAATGACTAATTTTAGATTGAATAGTCGGGTTATGCAACTAGAATCAGGTGCGGTGAACGTGGAGAACAAACACGTGACCTTCAAATCTTCACTCTGATGCTCTCCCAGCAGAGCTATCCCCGCTAATATTAAAAATGAAAATTCATAAGTAAAGGTACTTCCGCTAATTCATTATATTTAAAAAAGAAATAATCACTAATTTTAGATTGAATAACAAAGTTGTGTTTTTAGATTGTATAGTCAGGTAATAAACTTGTATTAGGTGCGTTGAACGTGGATAAAACACATGTGATCTTCAAATCTTCCGTCTAACAATCTCCCAACTGAGCTACTCTTGCTAACATTAAAAATGAATATTCATCAGTAAAGGTATTGGGTACGCTTCTGGAAATTAAACAAAAGGCAATAGTATTAGACCGAGATGCCCGATTTAAATCTCACTTTTGGAAAATTCAACAAATATTGGAAGACATGTTGAGGGTATATATGATGGATTTTGCAGAAAGCTGAGATAAGTACCTACCCCTTATGAAATTCGCTTATAATAATTGTTTCCAAGCCACCATACAAATGGCCACATACGAGGTTCTCTATGGACGAAGATTTTGATCCCCTATCTTTTGAGAAGAAGGAGGGAAAAAGATAACTATTGGGCCAGAGCTGGTGCAAATTACCAACACCGCAGTCCAAAAGATTAAAGTTAGGATACAAACCGCACAAAGCCGAGAGAAAAGCCATGTAGACCTAAGGCGCAAGGACATGGAATTGTAGGTAGGGGATCATATATTCCTAAAGGTAGCACCCCATGAGAGAGGTACTCAGGTGAGGTAGAAAGGGGAAGCTAAGCCTTAGGTTTATTCGTCTCTTTTAGATATTAGAACGGATTGGATTTGTGGCCTATAGAATCAGACAATGCCCAAATTTGTCTACAGTACATAATATCTTTCATGTATCCATACTACGGAAGTATACCCAAGATCCTTCGCACGTACTGGCTCATGAAACTCTCTTCTTGAGAGATGACCTATAAAGAAGACCCGATTCAAATAATAGACAAGAAACTCAAAAGATTGAGAAACAAGAAAATCGCTCTTGTTAGGGTCCTATGGAAGAATCATAGAGTAGAAGAAGCCACTTGGGAAACAGAAGGCAAATAAGAACCTTGTACCCTGACCTATTTTAGAATAAGCACTTTTGATGACCGAAAGTTTTCAAAGAAGAGGAGAATTTGCAACACTCAAGGTCTCCAATAAGAGATAGTGTATAATCCCTACTAGGTTGTATCTAGAAGAAAAGAACACATCGAATTGAAAAAACATTGAGAAAATGGTACTTTTTCTAATTTTTATAAACTTCCTTAATTATTAAATTTTTTATAGAATAATAATTACAAAGTGCTTAAAAAAGGAAAGCTATGATCGGAGAAGACTTTTCTGGCAGAAGATTCAGAAAAATAAAGAATGAAATTATAGAAATTATAGAAATTCTAGATGTTTCAATGGTAGTGGAAAATTCGTCTATATTATGAATTAGGGTAGACTATTAGGGGCAAGAAGCAAGCTTGTTTCTGGACCTTCTAAATAAGTTTACTCATAAGTTTGGTGAAGGAAAGAGGTCCTCATAGTGCTAGTAGGTTTACACACGAATAAGTCCATGTTAGGTTACCCTCTAATGTTTTCCTAAGCTAAAACCTCAACTCCTAAAGCCTAACCCAAGACATTATGTATAAACTTAGGTTCATCAATAATCCATGTACCAAGTACCTAGAACTATGTGAATAACATGCTAAATAAGTTTCTATGATCCATACCCATAAATAACCATTATCTGCTATTACAATGTGTACTAAAAGACCCCTATTCTTCTTTAGGTAGGATGTCCTGCAATATATATCATGAGCTGGATGCTATGATAGGCCTACCTTTCCCATCAGCTAAATGAGATGTCCTGCACCACGATTTACCAGTCGGATTACATGATTATGACGACAACACTCATGTGTTCTTGGGGAGAAAATTGAAGGTTATTTTAGGGGAAGGTTTTCAGGATCAGTATATGATACATGACACAATGACCTCTTAGTTCTAAGATCCTAAAAACATAACAAGAAGTAATATCCTAGCTTAAGGTCGCGATTAAGAACCTACTAGTAGGCTACTTACTAAGTTTTACTCACTCCATGTTTATCATTTTTTTTTCAAGTAACTAATAGTTGGTCATGGATGAGAGCAGACTTTGGAGTGCGGGTCATGGACTAACCTCTGTTTTTAAAATAGTTTTTTTTGTTCTTCTTTTGAGTGTGCTTCTTATTTTGTATTTGTAACGAGTATGTATATGTAACACCTCAAACCTGAAGAAAATTAGCTCCCATAAGAATAAGTCACTCATGAAAGACCCAAAGGACAAAAAGGAAAAAAATTTAAGTTTTAAGCAAGAACAATAGACATAGTCAATTGAGTACCCTAACAAGTGATTTCAAGTAGTTAAAAGGCCTTTTAAAAATGATTCGAAAGCCTTTTAAAAACGGTTGGAAAGGAAAAAGTAAATGAAAAGGGCAAAAAAGTCATTTTATCAATTATCAAAAATCTTTCCCG
This sequence comes from Cucurbita maxima, assembly GCF_002738345.1. Classification (NCBI taxonomy): domain Eukaryota; kingdom Viridiplantae; phylum Streptophyta; class Magnoliopsida; order Cucurbitales; family Cucurbitaceae; genus Cucurbita; species Cucurbita maxima. The sequence continues at coordinate 388,427 of NW_019272072.1, forward strand.
ATTTGTAATTCCTTATCTAGAAGGAATCTCAAGATTCAAAATAAGGGGAAAATGATAAAAAAAAAATGAGGAATTTGTAGAAAAATTATTGTTTTTTCGAGAAAAATAATAAAAAAATATTCTAAAAGTGGAAAATTACAAAAATACCCCTAAAAGAATGGATAATTAGAGAAATGTCACTCTAATTAGAATCAGAGCATCTATGGTGACCATCCGAGCAAAATCCTTCAAACTCAAATCTCAACCGTTGGATCTCCTCCAAAATTTGATATGATCTCAATGAACATGCACGGATCATCACATCCTCTAGCTTCAGAGGTAGAAGTTGAGTAAACTTGATGAAGGAATCGAGAGCTGAAACGTCGTAGAACAAGCTATCCAAGAGATCGAAAATCTGGCGTTCTGAGTGAGTTGCATACTGAGTACGATTTCTAGAAATTAAGGTCCTAGACTTAAAGACATTCCTCTAAACCAATTCCTTTAGTCTGAAGAAAGATTATGAAAGTGGTTCAATAAAGAAATAGGGCCTTGAAACCCCTAGAATTGGCTACCCAATAGAAAAAATCATTTATTTTTTCTCCAGCGATAAATCAGATTTTGGATGAACTTTGGAAGCGAATATCTTAGGCTACGATCTGCGAGAAGGTATCAAATCAATCCCTTACCGTTCCTTGTAACACTCATCTTTAAGTTTCACGAAGAAATGAAGGAGAGAAATGCTGTAAATGTGGCTGTACAGGCCGAGTTTCAGATGGCAGCGATGCGAAAAATGCAAGTCAACTCAAAATATGACCTTTTCTCGGGTTTTCTCAATTTTAACCCCATTCCAGACCGATTCTCATAAAAACATTATGGTTTCAAAAACTAGACACAATAAGGAGTACGTGGAAGGAAATTTGAAGTAATTCAGATAGTGGAAGCTCAAGAATAGAGGTCCCAAACGTCAGTGACGAGGCAAGTAGCCCCCTTAGACTCTTTGTTAAGAAATACTTGTAGAAATCGCTTGGATTTTCATATGAACCCTAAACCAAGTATGAATTAAGGATATATGAAAAAAGAAATCCAAAGAACCCTGAGTTAAGACCCTGAACCGATCAAATAGCTCGAGATTTAAGTAACGTTAAAATAACCGATCAAATAGCTCGAATCTTACAACAAAGTCTAATTGAGCCTCTCTCTATTAAGAGATAGCTTCGAATCAAATTCTTTAGTTTGGACAATGGTTGCATTGATTTAGTCAAACAACTGAGACTAGTGTATTTCCAATAGTATAAACATTTTGTACGTGTATTTTCTTACATATTAACAATTGTATACAAATAATAACTAAATTTATGAGTAAAAGTTTGGATGGAGTTTTATTAAATAGGTAATCTTAAATTATATCTAAAAGTATATAAGATTTTTTTTTTATATACATTTACGAGAACAAATCAAAGAATACAACTACTATCTCGAACTGTAAAGAATTTAATTCCAACCTATTCTAATGGACAAACGCTTTATTAGACTCTATTGTAAGATTTCATTTCCTCTATTTAATGAATATGGTATGCACAAAGATCCGACGTCACACTTCATGATTGGAGACCAATACAGTGAGCTAAGGTCGTCCATACCGTCCTTTGGTCGAATTATGTCAATCAAATGTTGCAGCAAGCAAAGAGTTTTTAATAAGTTTGCTATTGCAAAGAGCTTGGTTTAAGGCACAAATGTCTCTGATGTGAAAGGCTCACCAATTCAATGAGATTTAAGTAACCATGAATAAGACACATGATACAACTTGTAAACGAAAAAATGTCCATGACTCTTGTTATTTTCTTCCACTACAAACCTTCTAGCCTCGTGCACTTTTTTGTCATTGACATCCTTAATTGAAATTAGAATTGAAGGAAACATTTCTCCACAACTTATTATGGAACACCTTTGATATACAGTTTCAACAGATTTACTTTGTCGAGGAATACTTTAAAATTCGATATTTATAGTTGAACAACTTAAATTGATGAAGTGAAATCTTACAATAGAGGTTAATAAATCATTTGTCTATTAGAAGGGAGCTTCAAATTAAATTCTTTATAGTTGGGATAAGGGATGTTTTAGTCCAACCAAGTATACTTTTTAGTTTTAAAATAAATTAATTTTTTTAGTTTAAAATAAATTGATTTTTTAGTTTTAATTTTATTCTTAATAAATTAATTTTGATGTGGTGTTATGTATTTTAATAAAATTAACATTAACTTAATCAACAAAAATTTGTATTTTTTTTAAAATTATAAGCTAAATTAATAAAAATACCATTGAACTTTGCACTTTATCTAAAAAAAATTACTCATAATTTTTTTTTTTTTTTTGAAAATACTGTTGAATTTTCAAAAAAAAAAAAAAAAAGCTTCAAAACTACTCTTTAACTTTCAAAAGTGTTTAAAAAAAGATAGATGAGGAGAAAATTGTGTTCATGGGGAGAAAATTAAAGGTTATTTTAGAGGAAGGTTTTCAAGATCACTATAAGATCCTGAAAACATAACAAGAAGTAATATCCTAGCTTAAGGTCGCCATTAAGAACCTACTAGTAGGCTACTTACTAAGTTTTACTCACTCCATGTTTATCATTTTTTTTCAAGTAACTAAGAGTTGGTCGTGGATGAGAGCGGACTTTGGAGTGTGGGCCGTAGACTAACCTCTGTTTTTAATCTAGTATTTTTTTTTCATCTTTTGAGTCTACTTCTTAGTTTGTGTTTGTAATGAGTATGTATATGTAACACGCCAAAAATGAAGGAAATTAGCTCCCATAAGAATAAGCCACTCATGAAAGACCCAAAGGATAGAAAGGAAAAATTTAAAGTATTACGCAAGATTAAGGGACTTAGTCAAGTCACTCTCTGCCTAACAAGTGATTTCAAGAAGTTAGTCATTTTATCAATTATCAAGAATCTTTATGGATTTGTAATTCCTTATCTAGAAGGAATCTCAAGATTCAAAATAAGGGAAAAATGATAAAAAAGCGATTAGGAATTTGTAGAAAAATTATGGATTGTTCGAGAAAAATAATAATAAAATATTCAAAAAGTGGAATATTACCAAAATACCACTGGAAGAATGGATAGTTAAGAAATGGCACTCTAATTAGAATCAGAGCATCTACCGTGACCATCCGAGCAAAATCCTTCGAACTCAAATCTCAACCGTCGGATCTCCTCCAATTTGATATGATCTAGAATGAACACGCACGAATCATCACATCCAACGACTAGTATTCAAAGCCAAGGTCGGTAAAGCTATGATCGGAGTTGATATCTCTGAAAAATTATCCAAAAAGTTCGATCTCTAAATAACGAAGATTCTGGAACTCTCAATGTCGGTTTAAGCATCTCCTATAAAGTTTGAAATAGGAGCAACAATATCGAATAAGAATCGAGAAAGGTCGATCCCCCAATCGAAAGCAATGAGCGTTTAGATTATGGGTCTCCTACTCTCAGATTTCTTCCAAATTCGAGAGCAATCCTCCACCATTTCTCTTCAATCTTATTCCTACAGTTTCTCAACAAGATTACCCACAAGTTCTATATAGGAATAGAGTGCTGAAAGTGCCTAGAAACCATTCCCCCAATTCAATCCGCCATTGAAGAACTTCAATAAAAACTTGAAAATCCAATCTGAGAATACATGATGACTCGTCGAGCAAAAATGATTCCAATCAGTTTCTGCACCTCTAAGGAATGCTTCCATAGAAGACCACGAAGAAAAATAACCTCGAGAGCATGCCGAATTGAAGGAAATAGGTTTCAAAATTAAATTGGGGATAAGAGTCGAATTCCTATCTACGATCTCTTTTCCTTCAAATTAAGGATTTCTCTAGTTTCAGAGGAAGAAGTTTAGTAAACTTGATGAAGGAATCGAGAGCTGAAACGTCATCGAACAAACTACCCACGAGATCGAAATCTTGTGTTTCGAGTGAGTAGCATACCGAGAATGATTTCTAGAAGTTAAGGTCCTACAGTCAAAGACGTTCCTCCAAAACCAATTCCTTTAGCTTGAAGATAAGATATGGAAGAGGTTCAATGAAGAAATAGGGCCTTGAAACCCCTAGAATCGGCTACCCAATAAGAAATCCTTTGTTTTATCTCAAACGATAAATCAGATTTTGGATGAACTTTGGAAGCGAATATCTTAGGCTACAATCCACGAGAAGGTTTCAAACAAATCCCTAGCCCTTTCTTGTAACATCCATCTTTAAGTTTCATGATGAAATAAAGGAGAGAAACACTGTAAATGTGGTTGTACAAGTCGAGTTTCAAATGGCAGCGATGCGAAAAATGCGCATCTTTTTCCTGTTTAGAGGAAGAAAACGATGATACGCCTAGTTCAACTGAACTGTCCAAGTCAACTCAAAATTTGACCTTTTCTCGAATTTTCTCAATTTCAACCCCATTCCATACCGATTCTCGTAAAAAAAATTATGGTTTCATAAACTAGACACAATAAGGAGTATGTGGAAGGAAATTTAAAGTAATTCAGATATTGGAAGCTCAAGAATGGAGGTCCCAAACGTCGACGATGAGACAAGTATCCCCCTTGGACTTTTTGTTAAGAAATACTTGTAGAAATCGCTTGGATTTTCATATAAACCCTAAACCAAGTATGAATTAAGGATATATGAAAGAAAAATCCAAAGAACTGTGAGTTAAGACCCTGAACCAATCAAATAGCTCGAGATTTAAGTAATGTTAAAATAACTCACTATCTGAGTTCCGCTGTCTATCAAATTTTAATACTAAGCATTTATAGGAGGTTGAGGTTAGATATGAAATTTGGTGGTCATTGGATAAGGATAAGTAGGTAAACCAAGAAACGGTGTAAAATGACCTTAAGAGGTAAAAACTATATTATTTCAAACCCTCCAGTGTTGCTTCTACTTTGCATGAAAATGCTTCCACTAAAGCATGTTACTAACTAGTTGGTTTGGTTTGGTTCAACTCTTGGGTCCACTAGATTGAATCGACCTAGCTCAATTAAACTCTTGATAATATAACAATCATAAGTTTCTTAAATTAGGTTACCTTAAAAGTTTAACCCCTAGTTTTTTTTAGAATGTTTAGCTCTGTGTCTAGTTGATCTCTAAATGCTTAAAAGTATCTAATAAAACTTCTATTTAAGGAACTTTTCTGTATAAGTGAGGTAAGACTTCAGGTTTATTATTAAGGAATTTCAAAGGAGTGATTTGATATATCATAGAGGACAAAATATTTATTTGTTTCAAATATCTTAGGTTGACCATTCTTTTTTGTCAAGTATTTTGAATATTATCATTGTGAATTACTAATGTCGATTGAATCTCATTAATAACAATATCCCAAAACTCGAGTAAAGATGACATCAAAATTAATACTTTAATTTCATCTTCAAAATTTATTTCTACTTAACTTAGTTGACTTATAATCATAATAGTCACCCATACACAAATGTTTACAACCTTAAAAAGTAAATTTGTAAGGAGTACACGAGAAAAGTGCTTAAAATAGTTTCAAAATATAGAAAAAAAAGATAATAGGGATTGGTCAAAGTCAACATTTGTTTTTGGTTAGCATGGTACCATCAAAACTTGTTTGTTTCTTTCAAATGTTTTGAGTTTACCATTTACACGTTTTCATTTAAAAATGAAGCAAAATTAGTCTGGTTGTCAAATGTTGTCACGCTTAAAACTACCATAAAGGTATAAGCGACCTATTATCCTTCCACCAATAGGAGCAAAAGGCAACGTTACTATGTGAAACTAGTTTCATGTCATTTATTCAACAATAAGGGTGTTAGCATGCATTTGGAAATGAACTCATATTTAAAAAATTTAGATAAAATAGAAAAGAATTGTTATCTCAAAGATAATGATACTATGTGAAACTAGCCTCAAGATGCTTCCTTAATTCTTAGGGGCGGTAAACCAACAGTTCCTTCACCTAAGACCCATGGCCCAACTCCCAACATGGAAGGGATAATCTAGAGAATCATTCCAAGAACCCTAACGGACGGGTTACAAACTCACATTATCAAGCTCGACAACAAACAATGTCGCCGGAAAATTTATGAAGACTACATGAAATTAAGAATATATTGATGTAGGATTTTTTTAATTTACCGATTTTTAAAATGTTAAATTATGTAAAATTACTGGCAAATAAGAATATTTTATAGAGCTTTTTCTTTTTATTTAAGATTTTGATATTTAAGAAAAGAGAAAATGAATAAAAATAGGAGACATTTTATAGATTTAGGAGTGAAATAAGGGTATTTAAAAAGCTAAAAAACAAGGAGATGAAATATTAATGATATTAATGGGTCATAGGTTGAAGAAGAGGAGTGAGTGAAAAAAAAAAAGGAGATGATTTATGCAACTCACTAATAGTTAGAACCTTATTTTAGAATGTTAAGGGCATTAGTTTTGAAAGTTCATGAATATTTTTGGTACTAGTGGTGTTGTCAATATAAGAATGCAACTTATATTAATATTCATACTAAAAAATTACTTTTTTATGTTTAAGTCACGATCCATTTCTGGTGGGTTCTCGAAACATGGATTTCAAGCTAAAAGAGGTTGAACACAAAGTAAAATGTTTTCTCGAAATAAAAAAAGAATTAAAATATAAAAGAAGGTATATATTTACAATATATTCAAAATAGAGTTTATAGGCTCATAGCACAAAATATGGGAAAGGTTAAAAAAAATCATTTTAAAAGATGGAGTGAGTACAAGACTCAGTAAATAGCCTAATTGTAAGCTTGGAATAAGGTTTGGAATCGATAATTATTCTTATTTCAGTAGCCTAATTGTAAGTTTTTAACCATGTTCATATGGATGCTTGGATACCACATTCTTTTCTTAATGATAGCTTGGTTCTTGTCCAAGAATAGTGGGTTCTATGTAGTGGAGGACTTTGGAATAAGGTTTGGAATTTGGAATCAGGTTTGAAATTGGTAATTATTCTTATTTCTTTTCCTTTAGACACTTGGTGGTCGGGAGCAAATCGAACAAATTGTCTGTCCAACCAAATTTGAACTGGTGACCTCTTGATCTGCAATCAAATGCTCTACCATTGAGCTATGAACCCATTTTACATGATTTTAGCCTTAGTCACCCCTTCTACCAAGTGTTAGTCCAAAAGTGTAAAAAGTGTCGGTCGAAAATAGAAAGGCCCAACCAAGTTCAAACGGGTGACCGGTTAAATTCTCTACCACTGAGCCATGGATCTATTTTGTAGGATTTTAACATTGAGTGACCCCTTAGACATAGTGTCAGTCCAAAAAGTGTAACAAATTTCTATCGAAAATAGAAGGGCCCAACTAGGTTCAAATTGGTGACCTCTTGATCTGCAATCAAATGCTCTAACATTGAGCTATGGACCCATTTTGTATGATCTCAACCTTAGTGACCCCTTCGATAGATTATCGGTCCAAAAGTGTCCCTACCGAATCGACTATGGACCAATTTTGTATAAATTGGTGGATTACCTATCGGAAATTAAACACAGGTCGTTAGATTCAAAGTCGAAAGTTCTAACCACTACACCATAGAACCACTTGTTAAACTTTATTTTGGCAGCGATTTTGATAAGCGCCAATAACGCTAGATTTTGCAAAGCTAGAGGTCGTAATATCCTTGCAAACTTTCACAAAGAAAGCTAACTTAACGAATTGATTTCAACCAGGAGCAAGTTAGAATGATAAATAACTCTTAGATTGAACTTGGAATCTATGATTGTCACTCTTAGATTCCAAGACGACTCACTCAAGAATTAACTTGATCACGACTAATCTAATGAATAGATTTTAATACCAAACCTAAAACAAGGTTCGAAAGAAACATAACACCAAATGATTTCAAACACAAAGTTTTTGTATTCAAAAATGTCTTCAAACTTGAATATTACAAGCATTTCAATAGACTAAAAAGATAATTCAAACATAGTTCATCTACAAACTACCCAAAGCTATTAAATACAAATTGAAGAAAATAAAATTTATTGAGAGGATATTTTGGAGATATATTAGTTAGAATATATCTCAGATATGTAGGGAGTTGTTAGTATAAATTTGATTAATCGTATATTTTATTTATTTACAAGATTTAGTTACATATATTATTTGAGTTGTTAGTATAAATTTGATTAATCGTATATTTTATTTATTTACAAGATTTAGTTACATATATTATTTTTTTCTATTTTTAGGTATTAGTTAATAGTTTGTATCTATTTAAACGTCGTAAACCTGAATGAAGATCATACACTTTTCCAGTTCTATTTTCTATTTCTATTTCTTAACAAAATTACATTCCAATGTCAAATTACAAACTACCCAAAGCTATTAAAAGTATGATAAATAAGCTAGATTTATTTTAAATTTCCTTTAAAATTTTTGTGCACAAAATACAATGGAAATAATATTTTTTTTTTTACTGTTTTGTAATTTGTATGGTATTATTAGAGGCTTTTGAATGAAATATGATAATTGATTCCCGGTCCTCTTTGACAATTTTAGATACCTCCAATATTTGATGCGTCACGTTTCACTATGAGATCTGCCCTTGGATCAATAAGACTTAAGCAGAGAGTTTATTTGACTAATGATTTGATTTTTTTGGGTTGTAGAGATATCCTTTACAAATCAAAATTTTGTATTATTTTCAAGACACTCATCAAGACATTTGTAAATGTGTCTGATATCTTGAAGAATTTAAGACACATAATTGAGAGAACCTAAATTTTTTTTGAAGTTGACTTTTCTAGGATACGCCATCACAAAAGTTTGAGACAAACTCAATGGACCATTGGATGGGTTTTATAAGGCTCGAATAAATTTCAAATCCAAGAAAACAGATCTGAGTTTGATATTATTTGATTTTTGGTATGGACACAACTAGCTGATTTCTTTTGATTACATTAATGAATGTATGTAGATGTTTAAAGTGTTGATCTTAATGGTTTTAAAAAATATCAACACATCATCATTATAAACTATTGAATTTTTTTGAAAGGATTGAAAATATCATTCATAATCATCTGAAATTCTGATGGAGTGTTTTTTAGCCTAAATTGCATGAAGTTCCTCTCATATTTTCTAAATGTGACATTAAATGCTATTTTATATTTGTCCTTTTAGGAAATTAGAATTTTTCGAAATCCCAATTTCATATCGAATTTTATAAAAACATTTGACTCTAAATTCTTTTTATCAAATAATTTTTTTTTTTTTTTTTGGATTGGATATCTTATTTATTCTAAAACTTTATTCAAAGGTTTGTAGTTAATTACGAATATCAGAATTTCTGGTTTCTTTTCAGCATGTTGTTAACCTAAAATGTCAGACATGACCACATGCTCTTTAAAGACTTTATCAGCTTCCTCGGCAAAATATCACCTAAAATGTCAAAGTATTTAATGTTTGATGCTTTTTGACTTAACCCTAGGGTTTTATTTACGGTGAACTTGTGATAATTTTTGTCAAATTATATATTTGAATACCTAATACATTAAGATATAATATCTTATTTAAATAATATTAAAATGTCGTAGAATATCATAATATATGTTTAATTAATATGAATCTCATTCAAATTTCAAATATATATTTTTATTTAATGTTTATGATACACGTCAATTATTTTAATATTTAACATATCAAAAATGTTAATATGTTTTGATATTATATTTCAAGACTATAGGAACTTACTCAGAGGACTTGAGAGCTACGTTGGCCCACAATGCATCTCATGGACGATGCAAAACTATGGTGGCGCTCGAAGGTGAATTGTATAAAAAACTAGTCATGCACAAAAAAATCATGGGAAGACCATTGATGTAATTGAAGCAATCGACACTCCCCTGGATGGGTTTCCAATCAAAGACCTAATGTTTGATGTTGACTCTTTTGAAGAAAGAGCCACACGATCGAAGAACAAGAAACGTGGCAGTAGCTATGAGAACTCTATCACACACATAACAAATTGTGTCGAAGAGTTAGACATTACACAGAAGATATGGATTTCATCGAGGATTGCCGAGTTTGATTCTCGACAATGAAATTTTATTTTCTTATTTCTTTTATTTTATAGTTTCATGTTTAAACTTTACCTAGGTTTTAGAAGCACTATAATGGATGAGTTCAATAGTATCTTAAATTCAAAAGACTCTTATGAACTTGGTTTGAGAGTCACTATAATGATAAGTTCAATAGTATCTTAGATGATATAAAAAATGGGTCATGCACCAAAAACTCATGGGAAGACCATTGTTGGAATCGATGCAATCGACGCTCCCTTGGATGGGTTTTCAATTAAAGACCTAACGTTTGATGTTGACTCTTTTGAAGAAAAAGTCACACGATCGAACACCTCGAAATGTCGCGGTAGCTCTAAGAACTCTACCATACGACCTGAGAGTTGAGGGCTACAGGAACTTTCTCATACGACCTAAGAGTTACGTTAGCCGCAATGCATCTTATGGATGATGCAAAACTATGATAGTGCTCGAAGGTGAATGGTATAAAAAAGGGTCATGCACCATATAACTCATGGGAAGATCGTTGATGGAATCGATGCAATCGACTCTCCCCTGGATGGGTTGCCAATCAAAGACCTAACATTTGATGTGGACTCTTTTGAAGAAAGAGCCACACAATCCAACAGCTCGAAACATCTCGGTAGCTCTAAGAACTCTAACACCGGGAAAGACGTGTGAAAGAGTTAGACATTAAGCAAAAGATCATGCTAAAACTCTTCAGCGATCTGACAAAAGACTTCAGGACATCTACACCAAAACTCCATTGTCGTTTAGAGATTATGATATCTGGCTTTCACCGAGCAAACGTGGGTTTGATTCTCGACAATGGAATATTATTTTCTTATTTCATTTTATTTTACAATTTCTATCATAGATTAAAAAGACTTTTATGAACTTGGTACCTTTGTTAGAGTTATGTTATAGATATTTGGTTCAATGTTAATAACTGGGGTTGAGGTGATTCAAATGATTAATGCGATAATCCAGTCATTTTCGAGGTCTCTCTTGTTGAACGACATCATGGTTGAGAAATATTAATAACTGGGGTAGAGGTGATTCAAATGGTTAATGCGATAATCCAGTCGTTTTCGAGGTCTCTCTTGTTGAACTACATCATGGTTGAGATGAGCACCCGAGTGAGTTTGACAAGTTGGGCTATAGAGAACCACCCCTCAAGCCAAGTTCATGTGGGCTTAACAAACTTAAAATCCAAGAACACAACCCCTTAAATGGAAACCGGGATGCTAAGGAATTAAAAAGCTTTGTTTTTGATGTAGAACAATACTTGAAGGTTACTAGAACTTGCTCATAGGACCTAAGAGTTACGTTGGTCGCAATGCATCTCATGGACGATGCAAAACTATGGTAGCGCTCGAAGGTGATTGGTAAAAAAAAGGGTCATGCACCATAAACTCATAGGAAGACTGTTTTTGGAATTGATGCAATCAAAGCTCCTCTGGATGGGTTGCCAATCAAAGACCAGATGTTTGATGTTGACCCGTTTGAAGAAAGAGCCACACGATCGAAGAGCTCGAAAAGTCTCGGTAACTCTGAGAATTCTATCACACACATGAAAGGACGTGTCGAAGAGTTAGACCCAAAACATCATAGTAAAACTTTTTAGCAATTAGACAAAAGACTCCAAGACAAATACACTTAAAATTCATTATTGTCCAACGATTTAGATATTTGGCTTTCACATAGGAGATTCTGGTTTGATTCTCTGAAATGGAATATTATTTTCCTATTTCTTTTTATTTTATAGTTTCATCTTTTGTCATCAATTATATTTAAACTTTACCTAAGTTTGAGAGGCACTTTAATGGTCAAGTTCAATAGTATCTTAGATTAAAAAAAAATTTATGAACATCGTACCTATTTTAGTGTTTTGTTATAGATATTGGTTTCAATTTCAACAAGTGGGGTTGAGGTGATTCAAATGGTTAATGCGATAATCCATCTATTTTTGAGGTCTCCCTTGTTGAACGACATCATGGTTGAGATGAGCACCCGAGTAAGTTTGACAAGGAGACCTGAATTTAAACTTTACCTACGTTTGAGAGGCACTAGAATGGTCAACTTCAATGGTATTTTAGATTAAAAAAACTTTTATGAACTTTGTACCTTTGTTAGTGTTACTTTGTACCTTTGTTTGTATTACTTTGTACGTTTGTTAGTGCTATGCTATAGACATTTGGTCAAGTTCAACAAGTGGGGTTGAGGTGATTCAAATGGTTAATGTTACTTTATTTGATTCAAATTGTTAATGTGATAATCCAGTTGAACAGTTACCAGTTATTTCCAAGGTCTCTCCTATTGAACGCCAACAAGGCTGAAATGATTGAGATGAGCACCCGATTGAATTTGACAAAATTGAAATAAAATCAAATAAAATCACTCAAACAAATCAATAAAATTGAAAAAAAATTAGCCTTATGACACTTTCTTCAACTCGAAGGGGTGGTAAACCAAGGATTCCTTCGCCCAAGACCCATGATCCAACTCCCAACATGGAAATGATAAGCTATAGAATCATTCCAAGAACCTCAATGGATTTGTTACAAACTCACATTACCAATCTTGACAACTGGATGTGTCGCTGGCGTTAGAAGAACGACTGCAACAGGGCTGTCATGGGGATAGAAGATCCTGTTGAAGGACGACAGACCAACCGTAATCTTCAGCCCAACAAGCCAAGCTTTTGTAGAAGCAAGAACCTTTAATTGAAGAAATTAACCCCTTCTTATATAAAATTTGGATAAACCAAAAGATAAATCTAGAATTAGATTATGAGATCCAAGAGTGAGAAGCAAGATTTGAAACCTTTTTCTAAATTGAGTCACTCCACCATCGAACTTGATCAAGGCTTGATTAAATATCTAAGATGTAATCTACCACAAGAATTGCATGAAACTTAAAAACGACAAAGATATGCTCAGATTTCTATAAGAGAGAACCTCCCAACTTGAGAGATCAATTTCATTGATCACAAATATGCTTTTACATAATAATTTGTGGGTATTTATAGTCTCCCCACAAAAAAGTTAGTGCCCGTGATTTAATCTCGATCTCTTTAAATCTCCACATAAGACAAAGTCAATTTGAGCATTACAAACTTTATGAAATTAAAATAATAAATAAAGTTTTCTAACCACTATGAAATGATGCTTGCAACTTCATCCGCTACTTCAACTGTGCAAATATTTACTTTTGAGTCTCCAAATGGTATTGACTCAAACGAATCAGCTAGTAACACATGAAATGATGGTTGAACCTAGCCTATCCAATTTTGTAGATGAAGCATGAATGCTTGTTGAATCTTCTTGGCCTTGGGTTGTGTAAAATGTCCAGTTGGAACACCGTGATTTTTATCATCATCCCCCTCTTCAAAAGGATTCGTCCTCGAATCAAAAAAATCATCACCTACATCAAAAGAACTCAACTCAGTAATATTGAAAGTAGAATGTACACCGTGATTCCTATCATCATCCCCCTCTTCAGGATTCGTCATCGAATCAGAAAAATCATCACCTTCAAAGGGACTCAACTTAGCAACATTGAAGTCAACTTAGCAACATTGAAAGTAGAATGTATTGACAATTTTAAGGGAAGATCAATTTTATTGTTCCATGCAATAAGAACAATAAAATGAGTCATTTTACTAAATGTCTTAAAGAGAATTTATAGTCAAATAAAGAATTAGGAATCCATCTTTAGATCTACAGACACACTATCTATGCTTAACATTAAAATAAATGAACGTGGATCGAACACATTTCCTCTTCACTATGACGCTCTCCACACTAATATTAAAATTTAAAATTCATAATACAAAGATATTTTCACCAATTTTAGTTTGAACGTGGATCAAACACGTAACCTTACAAAGATATTTTCACTAATTTTAGTTTGCACGTGGATCAAACACGTAACCTTCAGATCTTTAGTCTGACACTCTCCCAACTGAGCTATCCTATCCCTGCAATCATTAGAGTTGAGTTTTTAAAAACAAATAATCGCTAATGCAGTGAACCTGGATCAAAAACATAAATAATCACTAATTTTATAGTCAAATTATGCAACGTGAACCAAGTGTGGTGAAAGTGGATCAAACACGTGACCCGCAATCACTAGAAATGAAAATTCATCAGTAAAGGTATTTTAGCAGTGTGGTGAACATGGAGATTGAACACGTGACCTTTAAATCTTAAATTTGACACTCTCCAAACTGAGCTATCCCCCCTAACATTAAAAATGAATGTTTTTAGTAAAGGTATTTCCGCTAATTAATTGAAATTTTAGAAAGAAATAATCACTAATTTTAAATTGAAGAGTCAAATTATGCAAGATCGAATATGAGACCTTTACATCTTAAATCTAACCCTCTCTCAACTGAGCTATCCACACTAACATTAAATATGAAAATTCATTGTAAATGTATTTTCGCTAATTCATTTTAATTTTAAATAGAAATAATCACTCATTTTTAATAAGATATTCAAGTTATCATACTTGTATAAGGTGTGCTGAACTAGAACACGTTAGGTATTTCCGATAATTCATTGAGATTTCTGAAAGGAATAATGACTAATTTTAGATTGAATAGTCCGGTTATGCAACTAGAATCAGGTGTGGTGAACGTGTTGATCAAACACGTGACCTTCAAATCTTTAGTCTGACGTTCTCCCAATAGAGCTATCCCTGCTAATATTAAAAAAGAAAATTCATAAGTAAAGGTACTTCCACTAATTCATTATATTTAAAAAAGAAATAATCAATAATTTTAGATTGAATAAGCAAGTTATGTTTTTAGATTGTATGGTTAGGTAATAAACTTGTATCGGGTGTGTTGAACGTGGATAAAACACGTGTGACCTTCAAATCTTCCGTCTAACAATCTCCCAACTGAGCTACTCTTGCTAACATTAAAAATGAATATTCATCAGTAAAGGTATTCGGTATGCTTCGGAAAATTCAACAAAAGGCAATAGTATTAGACCGAGATGCCAGATTTAAATCTCGCTTCTGGAAAATTCAACAAAAGGCATTGGGTACACAGTTATAGTACGGCATTCCACCCATAAAACGATGGTCAAACAGAAATGCTCAAGCAAATATTGGAAGACATGTTGACGGTATATGTGAACGATTTTGCACGAAGATGAGATAAGTACCTACCCCTTATGAAATTTGCTTATAATAATAGTTGTCAAGCCACCATACAAATGGCCACATACGAGGTTCTCTACGGACGAAGATTTTGATCCCCTATCTTTTAGGAAGAAGGGGGCAAACAACAACTATTGGGCAGTAGCTGGTGCAAATTACCAACGCCGCAGTCCAGAAGATTAAAGCTAGGATACAAACCGCACAAAGCTGAGAGAAAAGCTATGTAGACCTAAGGCGCAAGGACATGGAATTGTAGGTAGGGGATCATATATTCCTAAAAGTTCCACATGAGAGGGGTGCACAGGGAGGGTAAAAAGGTAAGCTAAGCCCTAGGTTTATCCGTCCTTTTGAGATATTAGAAAGGATTGGATATGTGGCCTATAGAATCGGGCAATGCCCAAATTTGTCTGCAGTACGTAATATCTTTCATGTATCCATACTACGGAAGTATACCCTAGATCCTTCGCATGTACTAGCTCATGAAACTCTCTTCTTGAGAGATGACCTAACGTATAAAGAAGACCCGATTCAAATAATAGACAAGAAATTCAAAAGATTGAGAAACAAGGAAATCGCTCTTGTTAAGGTCCTATGGAAGAATCATAGAGTAAAAGAAGCCACTTGGGAAACCGAAGGCAAATAAGAACCTTGTACACTGACCTATTTTAAAATAAGCACTTTCGATGACCGAAAGTTTTCAAAGGATAGGAGAATTTGCAACACTCAAGGTCTCCAATAAGAGACCGTGTATAATCCCTACTAAGTTGTATCTAGAAGCAAAGAACAAGTACAATTGAAAAAACATTGAGAAAATGATACATTTTCTAATTTTTATAAACTTCCCGAATCATTCAATTTTTTATAGAACAATAATTACAAGGTTCTTAAAAAAGGAAGGCTCCGATCGGAGAAGATTTTTCTGGCGGAAGATTAATAAAAATCAATAATAAAATTATAGAAATTCTAGATGTTTCAATGGTAGTGAAAAATCGGTCTATAAATTATGAATTAGGGTAGACTATTAGGGGCAAGAAGCAAGCTTAATCGAGTACCCAATCGAGAGATACAAGTTTTTTGTTTTGGGGTATCATGTTCATGGGTTTACCTCGAATTCAAGAAGTATAGTCCACTATTCATTTCCAATCTTGTTCCTGCACCTTCTAAATAAGTTTACCCATAAGTTTGGTGAAGAAAAGAGGTCCTCAAAGTGCTAGTAGGTTTTCACACAAATCATTCCATGTTAGGTTACCCTTTAATGTTTTCCTAAGCTAAAACCTCAACTCCTAAAGCCTATCCCAAGACATTATGTATAAACCTAGGTTCATCAATAATCCATGTACCAAGTACCTAGAACTATGTGAATAACATGCTAAATAAGTTGTTAGGATCCATACCCATAAGTAACCATTATCTGCCATTACGATGTGTACTAAAAGGCCCCTATTCCTCTTTAGGTAGGATATCCTACAATATGTATCATGAGCTGGATGTTATGATAGGCCTACCTTTCCCATCAGCTAAACGAGATGTCCTGCACCACGATTTACCTGTAGACTTACATGATTATGACGACACCACTCATGTGTTCATGGAAATTGAAGGTTATTTTAGGGGAACGTTTTCAAGATCAGTATATGATACATGACACGATGACCTTTTAGTTATAAGATCCTGAAAACATAACAAGAAGTAATATCCTAGCTTAAGGTCGCGATTAAGACCCTATTAGTAGGCTACTTACTAAGTTTTACTCACTTCATGTTTATCATTTTTTTTTCAAGTAACTAAGAGTTGGTCGTGAATGAGAGCAGACTTTGGAGTGTGGGCATGGTCTAATCTCTGTTTTAAAAATAGTATTTTTTGTTTTTCTTTTGAGTCTGCTTCTTATTTTGTGTTTGTAACGAGTATGTATATGTAACACCCCAAACATGAAGAAAATTAGCTCCCATAAGAATAAGCCTTTCATGAAAGACCCAAAGGATAGAAAGGAAAAAAATTAAAGTTTTAAACAAGAACAAGGGACTTAGTCAATTGAGTACAATAACAAGTGATTTCAAGGAGTTAAAAGGCCATTTAAAAAGGATTGGAAAGGAAAAAGTAAATGAAAAGGGCAAAAAAGTCATTTTATCAATTATCAAAAATCTTTCCCGATTTGTAATTCCTTATCTAGAAGGAATCTCAAGATTTAAAATAAGGGGGAAATGATCAAAAATCAATGAGAAATTTGTAGAAAAATTATGGATTTTTTTTCGAGAAAAATAATAATAAAATATTCAAAAAGTGGCAAATTACCAAAATACCCCTGAAAGTATGGATAATTAGAGAAATGCCACTCTAATTAGAATCAGAGCATCTACTGTGACCATCCGAGCAAAATCCTTCAAATTCAAATCTCAACTGTTGGATCTCCTCTAAATTTTGATATGATCTAGAACGAACACGCACAGATCATCACATCCAATGACTAGTATTCAAGGCCAAGGTCGGTAAGGCTATGATCGGAGTTGATATCTCCGAAAAATTATCCAGAGAGTTTGATCTCTAAATAACAAAGATTCTAGAGCTCTCAATGTCGGTTTAAGCTCCTCCTATAAAGTCTGAAGTAGGAGCAACAATTCGAAATAAGAATCGAGAAAGGTTGATCCCCTAATCGAAGGAAATAAGCATTTAGATTATGGGTCTCCTACTCGCAGATTTCTTCCAAATTCGAGAGCAATCCTCCACCATTTATCTTCGAACTTCTAAATAACAAAGATTCTGGAGCTCTCAAAGTCGGTTTAAGCATCTCCTATAAAGTCTGAAGTAGGAGCAACAATACGAAATAAGAATCGAGAAAGGTCGATCCCTAATTGAAGGCAATGAGCATTTAGATTATAGGTCTCCTACTCTTAGATTTCTTCCAAATTCGAGAGCAATCCTCCACCATTTCTCTTCAATTTTATTCCTACAGTTTCTCAACAAGATTACCAACAAGTTCTATGAAGGAATAGAGTGCTGAAAGTGCTCAGAAACCATTCCCCCAATTCAATCCGCCATTGAAGAACTTCAAGAAAAACTTGAAAATCCAATCCGAGGATACATGATGACTCGTCGAGCAAAAATGATTCCAATCAGTTTTTACACCTCCAAAGAATGCTTCCATAGAAGACAACAAAGAAAAATAACCTCGAGAGCGTGCCGAATTGAAGGAAATAGGTTTCAAACTTAAATTAGGGATAAGAGTCGAATTCCTATCTACGATCTCTTTTCCTTCAAATTAAGGATTCCTTTAGTTTCAGAGGAAGAAGTTTAGTAAACTTGATGAAGGAATTGAGAGCTGAAACGTCGTAGAACAATTTACCAACGAGATCGAAATCTGGCGTTTCGAGTGAGTAGCATGCCGAGAACGATTTCTAGAAGTTAAGGTCCTACACTCAAAGATGTTCCTCCAAAACCAATTCCTTTAGCTTGAAGATAAGATATGAAAGAGGTTAAATGAAGAAATAGGGCCTTGAAATCCCTAGAATCGGCTACCCAATAAAAAATCCTTTCTTTTATCTCCAGCGATAAATCATATTTTGGATGAACTTTAGAAGCGAATATCTTAGGCTACGATCTACGAAAAGGTATCAAATCAATCCCTAGCCCTTCCTTGTAACACCCATCTTTAAGTTTCACGAAGACATCAAGGAGAGAAATGCTGTAAATGTGGCTATACAGGCCGAGTTTCAGATAGCGGCGAAGCGAAAAATGTGCATCTTCTTCCTGTTCAGAGGAAGAAAATGATGATATGGCCAATTAAACTAAACTATCCAAGTCAACTCAAAATTTGACCTTTTTTCGGGTTTTCTCAATTGTAACCCCATTCCAGACTGATTCTCATAAAAACATTATGGTTTCATAAACTAGACGCAATAAGGAGTACGTGGAAGGAAATTTGAAGTAATTCAGATATTGGACTCTTTGTTAAGAAATACTTGTAGAAATCGCTTGGATTTTCATATGAACCCTAAACCAAGTATGAATTAAGGATATATGAAAAAAAAAACCCAAAGAACCCTGAGTTAAGACCCTGGACCGATCAAATAGCTCGAGATTTAAGTAACGTTAAAATAACCCACAATAGTATGTTGAGGTTAGATATGAAATTTGGTGATCATTGGATAAGGATAAGTAGGTAAACCAAGAAACTGTGTAAAATGACCACAATGCCCCTAAGGTAATTTACCTTCAGCTCATGATCCAAATGACCTTCAAATGCTATGAAATTCATGAGTAGATCTTATTTTATGAAATGTTATATGAATCCTTATCCCAAGAGGTTATATAAGGTAATGAAGTTTGCGAGTTATTGGAAAACTTTAGTTAGGAAAACCAAGATATGGGAGAAAATGCTATCCATATGACTTTTTCCATAAAGCACGATGTTTATAAGTTTTGTAGTCAATGTTGCCAATGTTTGCTGCGCACAAAAAAAAAAAAAAAGATAGGGATGTTAAATTTTTAAGTCACTTTTGGAAAGTATGATAGATAACAAATTATTGTTTTCAACTGCATGTCATCCTTAGGCTTATGAGCAAACTGAGGTGGTTAATAAAATATTACGAGCATTGGTTAGAGCTATTATTTATAAGAATATTAAGTTATAAATTGGGTAACAAATTATTGTTTTCAACTACATGTCACCTTCAAATTAATGAACAAACTTTGATGGTTAATAGAACATTAGAAGCATTGCTTAGGGCTATTATTTGTAAGAATATTAATTTTTGAGGCGAATGTTTGCCACTCATTGTTCTCTTTTTGAAGTTGTTTATGGATTTAATCCACTTAGGTGTCTTGATTTGCTTTCTATTCATTCTAATATTTTTGTGAGTAAAGCAGCCACAAGTAAGGAAAATGGGATCAAAACACTGCATAAAGAGGGGAAGGAGACAATTGAGAAACAAAATTTCAATTTTGCTTCAAGAATTAACAAATGACGGAATGAAATCATTTTTCAACCCGGTAGCTGGGTTTGGATACATTTTCGCAAGGAGTGAGTCTCATCTCAAAGGAAGACAAAGTTACATTCAAGAGGGGATGACCCTTATCAAGTCCTTGAAAGAATTAATAACAATGCATATAAAATGATCTTCCATGAGAATTTTCAGCACATCCTACTTTCAATGTTGCTGATTTGAGTCTTATTGATGTAGGTGATGATTTTCTGATTCGAGGACGAATCTTTTTGAAGAGGGGGAAGATGATAAGAATCACGTTGTTCCAAATGTTCCAACTGGACCTATTACACGATCCAAGGCCAAGAAGATTCAACAAGCATTCATTTTTCATCTACAAAATTGGATAGACTCAGTTCAACTATTATTTCATGTGTTACAAGCTTATTAGATTGAGAAATGACTATTTGGAGCTTCAGAAGTGAATATTTACACGGTTGAAGAAGCAGATGAAGTTGCAAGCATCATTACATGAGTTGTTAGAAAATTTTATTTATTTTTAATTTCATAAAGTTTGTAATGGTAGAATTGTCAAATTGACTTCGTCTTTTGTGAAGATTCAAGAAGATCGAGATTAAATCCCGGCCACTAACTTCTTTTGTGGGGAGACTGTAAATACCCACAAATTATTATGTAAAAATTTGATTTGTGATGAATGAAATTGATCTCTCAAGTTGAGAAGTTCCCCTTCAAAATCTGACCATCATCTATGCCATTTATAAGTTTCATGCCATTATTGTGGTAGAATTGCATGTGAGCCATTTAGTCAAGCTTGATATTGTGTGGTTGAGTGAAATTCTCAACCTTCTACTTATTTTTTGGATTTCTTTTCTCCGTATTCATTGTAATTTATCGTGATACAAACAAGTTTATTTTTCTAGGGAATGTATTAAGCACATGAATTTATTAATTACGATGAACTTTTGTATAAAACGAAGTAAATACAAATGGAGTAACATGAGATAGAAGTAAACATAGTAATAAAAAGAAACTACATAAACTTAAAGGAATTTAATCCCATTTTACAATATAAATATTGTTCCAAAGAAAGTTTTGAAAACTGGCCACTCCATATCCATCTAGGTTTGGAAAACTAAAATAAATAAATAAAAATATTTTTCAAAAACTTAGTTTGGAGTTAAATTTTGCTCAAAATTCAAATGTTTTTTTTTTAATAAAAGGATAAAATACATAATTTTGAAAAAAACAAAAAAAAAAACAAAATAGTTATCAAAGGGGCCTAATTTTTAACATATCTATCCCAATGGAGTGCATGGACTCTAGTGGCAATGCTGTTTCAACTGTGTGATAGACCATGTGAAGTTAACATGACAATAATAATAGGTTTTAAAGCACAAAAATATGTGGATAAATTTCATATATTGAGATGCGGAAAACATATACACACGGGAAACTAAAAATGATAGATCCACTATAAGAGCATTTGGTCTAGTGGTATGACTCTTTTTTTTTATACAAATTAGGTGGAATGAACAAACAAAAATAATAAGTTTAAAATTACCCAACAAATATCAATTTTCAAATGGAATGGAGACATAAGACTATTCCAAAAAAAGAAAAGGACAAAAGAAAAATATTAAATACATTTTCAACTAATGCATTTGGTTGAGAGATATTATGGTCAATATAAGAAAAATATAGCATTGACTAATTTTCATGGATACATATGGATCCTTACCATACTAAAATGATTGTTCTTATTGTTATCAAACCATCAACATGTTTGCTACTTTTATCTACCACATTGATCACGAGTTTTTCTTATTTGCATTGTAAAATTATGTATTTCTATGGATATCATTTCTATTTCTAGAATTGAAACACATTAGAATTTGAACTCTCACGACTTCTGGGTGATATCCTAGCTTAAGGTCCTGAAAACATAACAAGAAGTAATATCCTAGCTTAAGGTCGCCATTAAGAACCTACTTGTAGGCTACTTACTAAGTTTTACTCACTCCATGTTTATCTTTTTTTTTCAAGTAACTAAGAGTTGGTCGTGGATGAGAGCGGACTTTGGAGTGTGGGCCATAGACTAACCTCTGTTTTTAATCTAGTATTTTTTGTTCTTCTTTTGAGTCTACTTCTTATTTTGTGTTTGTAATGAGTATGTATATGTAACACCCCGAAAATGAAGAAAATTAGCTCCCATAAGAATAAGCCACTCATGGAAGACCCAAAGGATAGAAAGGAAAAATTTAAAGTATTAAGCAAGATTAAGGGACTTAGTCAAGTCACTCTTTGCCTAACAAGTGATTTCAAGGAGTTCTTTTGAAAAGGATTGGAAAGGAAAAAGTAAATGAAGAGGGCAAAAAAAAAAAGTCATTTTATCAATTATCAAGAATCTTTACGGATTTGTAATTCCTTATCTAGAAGGAATCTCAAGATTCAAAATAAGGGAAAAATGATAAAAAAGCGATTAGGAATTTGTAGAAAAATTATGGATTGTTCGAGAAAAATAATAATAAAATATTAGAAAAGTGAAATATTACCAAAATACCCCTAAAAGAATGGGTAGTTACTGAAATGGCACTCTAATTAGAATCAGAGCATCTACCGTGACCATCCGAGCAAAATCCTTTGAACTCAAATCTCAACCGTCGGATCTCCTCCAAAATTTGATATGATCTAGAACGAACACGCACGAATCATCACATCCAATGACTAGTATTCAAAGCGAAGGTCGGTAAGGCTATGATCAAAGTTGGTATCTCCGAAAAATTATCCAAAAAGTTCGATCTCTAAATAATGAATATTCTGGAGCTCTGAATGTCGGTTTAAGCATCTCCTATAAAGTCTGAAATAGGAGCAACAATACGGAATAAGAATCGAGAAAGATCAATCCCCCAATCGAAGGCAATGAGTGTTTAGATTATGGGTCTCATACTCTCAGATTTCTTCCAAATTCGAGAGCAATTCTCCACCATTTCTTTTCAATCTTATTCCTACAGTTTCTCAACAAGATTACCCACAAGTTCTATGAAGGAATAGAGTGCTGAAAGTGCCTAGAAACCATTCCCCCAATTCAATCCGCTATTGAAGAACATCAAGAAAAACTTGAAAATCCAATCCGAGGATACATGATGACTCGTTGAGCAAAAGTGATTCCAATCAGTTTCTGCACCTCCAAGGAATGCTTCCATAGAAGACCACGAAGAAAAATAACCTCGAGAGCATGTCGAATTGAAGGAAATAGGTTTCAAAATTAAATTGGGGATAAAAGTCGAATTCCTATCCACGATCTCTTTTCCTTCAAATTAAGGATTCCTCTAGTTTCAGAGAAAGAAGTTTAGTAAACTTGATGAAGGAATCGAGAGCTGAAACGTCGTAGAACAATTTACCAACGAGATCGAAATCTGGCGTTTCGAGTGAGTAGCATACCGAGAACGATTTCTAGAAGTTAAGGTCCTACACTCAAAGACGTTCCTACAAAACCAATTCCTTTTGCTTGAAGATAAGATATGGAAGAGGTTGAATGAAGAAATAGGGCCTTGAAACCCCTAGAATCTCCTACCCAATAAGAAATCCTTTGTTTTATCTCCAACGATAAATCAGATTTTGGATGAACTTTGGAAGCGAATATCTTAGGCTACAATCCACGAGAAGGTATCAAATAAATCTCTAGCCCTTTCTTGTAACATCCATCTTTAAGTTTCACGAAGAAATCAAGGAGAGAAACGCTGTAAATGTGGCAGTACAAGCCGAGTTTCAAATGGCGGCGATGCAAAAAATTCGCATCTTCTTCCTGTTTAGAGGAAGAAAACGATGATACGGCTACTTCAACTAAGCTGTCCAAGTCAACTCAAAATTTGACCTTTTCTCAAATTTTCTCAATTTTAACCCCATTCCAGACCGATTCTCGTAAAAAACATTATGGTTTCATAAACTAGACACAATAAGGAGTTTGTGGAAGGAAATTTGAAGTAATTCAAATACTGGAAGCTCAAGAATGGAGGTCTCAAACGTCGACGACGAGACAAGTAGCCCCCTTGGACTTTTTATTAAGAAATACTTGTAGAAATCGCTTGGGTTTTCATATGAACCCTAAACCAAGTATGAATTAAGGATATATGAAAGAAAAATCCAAAGAACTGTGAGTTAAGACCCTGAACCAATCAAATAGCTCGAGATTTAAGTACTGTTAAAATAACCCACTATCTGAGCTCCGCTGTCTATCAAATTTTAATACTAAGCATTTATAGCATGTTGAGGTTAGATATGAAATTTGGTGATCATTGGATAAGGATAAGTAGGTAAAACAAGAAACGGTGTAAAATGACCTTAATGCCCCTTTATTATTTCAATATTCACTAGAGAAACAAGGGGTAAAAACTATATTATTTCAAATCCTCCATTGTTGCTTCTACTTTGCATGAAAATGCTTCCACTAAATCATGTTACTAACTAGTTGGTTTAGTTCAGTTCAATTCTTGGGTCCACTAGATTGAATCGACCTAGCTCAATTAAACTCTTGATAATATAAAAATCATAAGTTTCTTAAATTACGTTAACTTAAAAGTTCAACCCCTAATTTTTTTTAGAATGTTTAGCTTTGTGTCTAGTTGATGTGTAAATACTTAAAAGTATCTAATAAAACTTCTATTTAAGGAACTTTTCTGTATAAGTGAGGTAAGACTTCAGGTTTATTATTAAGGAATTTCAAAGGAGTGATTTGATATATCATAGAGGACAAAATATTTATTTGTTTCAAATATCTTATGTTGACCATTCTTTTTTGTCAAGTATTTTGAATATTATTATTGTGAATTACTAATGTCGATTGAATCTCATTAATAACAATATCCCAAAACTCGAGTAAAGATGACATCAAAATTAATACTTTAATTTCATCTTCAAAATTTATTTCTACTTAACTTAGTTGACTTATAATCATAATAGTCACCCATACACAAATATTTACAACCTTAAAAGGTAAAATTATAAGGAGTACAAGAGAAAAGTGCTTAAAATAGTTTCAAAATATAGAAAAAAAGATAATAGGGATGGGTCAAAGTCAACATTTGTTTTTGGTTAGCATGGTACCATCAAAACTTGTTTATTTCTTTGAAATGTTTTGAGTTTACAATTTACACGTTTTCATTTAAAAATGAAGCAAAATTAGTATGGTTGTCAAATGTTGTCACGCTTAAAACTACCATAAAGGTATAATCGACCTATTATCCTTCCACCAATAGGAGCAAAAGTCAATGTTACTATGTGAAACTAGTTTCATGTCATTTATTCAACAACAAGGGTGTTAGCATGCATTTGGAAATGAACTCATATTTAAAAAATTTAGATAAAATAGAAAAGAATTGTTATCTCAAAGATAATGATACTATGTGAAACTAGCCTCAAGATGCTTCCTTTAACTCTTAGGGGCGGTAAACCAACGGTTCCTTAACTCTTAGGGCCCAACTCCCAACATGGAAGGGATAATCTAGAGAATCATTCCAAGAACCCTAACGGATGGGTTACAAACTCACATTATCAAGCTCGACAACAAACAATGTCGCCGGCAAACTTATGAAGACTACATGAAATTATGAATATATTGATGTAGGATTTTTTTAATTTACTGATTTTTAAATATTAAATTATGTAAAATTACTACCCAAAGCTAATTCAAACATAGTTCATCTACAAACTATCCAAAGCTATTAAATACAAATTGAATAAAATAAGAAATAATATAAATAATTTTAAATGTAATTCAACTCCAGAAGATAAAATGTCTTCAAATTACATTCCAATGTCAAGTGATATTTTATTACCACTCAATTCTTTTCTTGATTTATTGTAGTTGAACTTAAAAGTATGACAAATAATCTGGATTTATTTTAAATTTCCTTTAAAATTTTTGTGCACAAAATACAATGGAAATAATATATATATTTTTTTCCCTGTTTTGTAATTTGTATGATATTATTAGAGGCTTTTGAATGAAATATGATAATTGATTCCCTGTCCTCTTTGACAATTTTAGATACCTCCAATATTTGATGCATCACGTTTCACTATGAGATCTGCCCTTGGATCAATAAGACTTAAGCAGAGAGTTTATTTGACTAATGATTTGATTTTTTTGGGTTGTAGAGATATCCTTTACAAATCAAAACTTTGTACTATTTTCAAGACACTCATCAAGACATTTGTAAATGTGCCTGATATCTTGAAGGATTTAAGACACATAATTGAGAGAACCTAAATTTTTTTTGAAGTTGGCTTTTCTAGGATACGCCATCACAAAAGTTTGAGACAAACTCAATGGAACATCTAACGCTGCATAACAACCCCATCTGTGAGTGCACAATCTTTGAAGGCTCCCTCATACGAACCCATCCAAAATAATCACACTTGTGACCGCATCTCCTGACTTTAAACTGATAGTCTAAACATGGTTTTGTCACCAAAGCTTTAGAGTTTAATCTATCTTTACAAAAATATTTTTCTCTTAATTTATAATTAGTCATAAAAAGAAATAATTAGATACAAATTTGGTCTAGAATTCAAAACTTTTAAATCTTACTGTTTCTTAACCCGATTGAAATTCAGATTCTTAAACACCTAGTACTTTAAATAAAGTTGGTCTCCTCTCATAAAATAGGAATTTCTCTTAAGATCATTAATACAATTATGCTTTATCTTAAACACGCCAAACATGAAACTAAAGTGCGTTCAATTTAACTCCATTTTATTGCCATCTTGAATGATGTTTAGGGTATATTCTTGTGACATGACAGTTCATATTAGTTAAACTTTCTGCAAAATCACAAGTTAAAAAATAACAACGATGAACCTAAGTCTATTAGTCATTTCAAAGACAATTTCTTTCACCATCTGATCGATAATAATAGTTCAACTAAATTCATATTATGCAAAGAAACAAGTTTACGACTCATAAAAACAACTACCTAAATTATGTCCTAAAAATTTGAAAACATAAGTTGTAGTTGATAATTACACAAAAAATTCCCTAAATTCATGAATTTGTGTCCAATTAGTTAATCCTAAAGATTGTAACTAGCATATAGTAATTGAAACTCCACATGAAGTAATTTAAAGTTCCCCAAATTTTATCTCATCTTTAATGAAGCATGAATTGCACGGAAGTTCATGAAATGCTTATAGACTCCAACTCTGAGTACTATTAATGCAATTATGTTTCATATGAGTTTGTCATAAATGAAACTAAGGTGCAATCAATACAACTTTATTTTCTTGTCATATGAGACAAAATAGAAAAATTAAATCAAACAAACCGATGAACTAAACCGAATCAATCCAACCCAAATTGATTAGTTTGTTTCTTTTGTTGGGTTGTTGGGTTGTTTTATAACCCTTTTATATTATAACAATTCAAGTTTTCGTGAGAGAAAAATATATTTAAGTAGAAGTTAAAAATATTGGGTGTTCAAGAAAAGGCATTTAGTTTAGTGGTATGATTCTCACTTGTGGTGCAAGAGGTTTTGAGTTCAATTCTTGCCCCTTATGTCTAATTCTTTTCTTATCGCGAAGGACTTCATATTCGACATTTTATACTTATCATCATGCTCTTAATACTCATAGTCTTTCTTAACATTCCATCCCAAAGCTTTATTCTCCAAGACACATTCTAATCAACCAAACTTCATATTCAACATTTTATACTTACCATCATGCTCTTAATACTCATAGTCTTTCTTAACATCCCATCCCAAGGCTTTATTCTCGAAGACACATTATAATCAACCAAACTTCATATTCAACATTTTATACTTACCATCATGCTCTTAATACTCATAGTCTTTCTTAACATCCCATCCCAAGGCTTTATTCTCCAAGACACATTCTAATCAACCTAACTTCATATTCAACATTTTATACTTATGATCATGCTCTTAATACTCATAGTCTTTCTTAACATCCCATCCCAAGGCTTTATTCTCCAAGACACATTCTACCTCTGAGGACTTCACGTGTTTCCTCTTGTAATACGAAAAAATACAAACTTAATACCTAGGCCTAAGGTTTCATACATACGTTTCATGTGGTATAACAAGGGCATTTGGTCTAGTGGTATGATTCTCGCTCTAGAGTAAGATGTCTCGAGTTTGATTCTCAAAATGCCCTTTCAAGAGATTGTAGTACGAATTTTGGGGATGTAGCTCAGATAGTAGAGCTTCGAAAGGTCCGGAAGCAGGCAAGATCGAGCTATTTCGTTGGATCGAACCTTGCCTGCCTCGGTATAAGCAATGGAAGAAAGGCTTTAGATATCCCTTTCTATGGACTAGAGTAATGTCTATTTATATGGACCAACTAACGACCACTTAAAGGCTACCTCTTTTGCTGCTAATCTTTCTAATGGTCTCCTTACGTGTACATGTGAGGAGTGCAACGCTTCATGTTCTAACACTGGCAAAAGGTCTGATTCTCTATGCTCTTTCTCTCTATCTCGGGCACACAAACTAAAGTCAGGCAGAGTAGGGGGGAAGGGGGTGTCGAGGGGAACAAGGAGATCTTCTTGGTTTTCGTTGGAGGGAAAGGCTCTTTCTGCTCTCGGAGATGGAAAGAGGAATGCAGATCGTAGATGTGTTGATGAACCCATTGATACATACAAAGATACCGAACGAGAATTGCTAGAGAAAGAGCAATAGGGAGCGCTCACTTCTAATGTGGAAAGTTCTGGGGTTGATACCTTGCATCTCCAAAATGAATCGATCACTAAATATATTATTTCTTTTCAATTTTTTCTTATTTACGACATAATGAGCAGGGATAGTTTTTCATGTCACTATTATTGAAAATTAATTCCTTCCAATTTTTCCTTATTCATGACATGTTGAGTAGTGATATTTCTTCATTTTCACTATTATTGATGATAGAAAATTTAGGGTTTTGTGATGCAAGAATTGTGGGGATGTAGCTTCGCATGCGAGAGGTAAGCGCTCTCGCATGCTAAACTATTTGTTATTAATATTTTGATATTTTTTTATTTTCACTATTATTGATGATGGGACATTAATAGGGTTTTATGATGTAAAAATCATGGGGATGTAGCTCAGATGGTAAAGCGCTCGTTTCGCATGTGAGAGGTACGAGGATTGATACCCGGCATCTCCAAAAATAAGTCTATCTATTATTAAATATATTGTTTCTTTTCAATTTTTCCTTATTCATGACCTGTTGTGTAGCAATATTTCTTCCTTTTCACTAATATTGATGACGAAAAATTTTGGGTTTTGAGATTCAAAAATTGTGGGGATGTAGCTCAGATGGTAGAGCGCTCGCTTAGCATGCAAGAGGTATGGGGATCGATACCCCACATCTCCAAAAGAAAGAAATGGTTTTTTTAAGTATGAGTTAATTTAACATTATGTATAAGGTGGGTACGAGAGAAAAAGAAAAAAATATCAAATTCTTAAGTATTCATGAACAAAATCGGCCTAACAATGTCTCTTGGAATAAAATAATTTACCAAGGGTGTCATCTACAAGCGTGTCCTCGCAGAATTTATATTATTGTGATAGAAGTTATAAATAATGATGATATTCCTTGGTCTTTTATTACAAAGGTGCATAATTTTCTTTTTGTGCATGTGATATATCCATCTTATAAATAATGATGATATTCCTTGGTCTTTTATTACAAAGGTGCATAATTTTCTTTTTGTGCATGTGATATATCCATCGCCACCTACTTATAAGCTCTCATCTTTTAAAGAAGTTCTCGAGTTCCATCTCCCCAAGTAGCAATACAACTACTAGAATGCTATCCCTACTTATAATAAGCCCTCTCTCTCTCTCTCTCTCGTAATATATGTGTGTGTGTTTGTGGGTGTATTAATCTCTTTAATTCATGAAATATGGCATAGTCATAATGATATTATGAGTATCTTTTCTATCCCTCCCTTCCTTATCGCTATATAAAGAAAATGAAGATTATAAGTAAAAGTGTACAGAATATGGCATGCCCAGTCAAAACATAAAAAATTTCTTGCCATGTTATAGTTAATGAATATGGTATGCACAAAGATCCGACGTCACACTTCATGATTGGAGACCAATACAGTGAGCTAAGGTCGTCCATGCCGTCTTTGGTCGAATTATGTCAAGCAAATGTTGCAGCAAGCAAAGAGATTTAAGGCACAAATGTCTCTGATGTGAAAGGCACACCAATTCAATGAGATTTAAGTAACCATGAATAAGACACATGATACAGCTTGTAAACGAAAAAAAGTCCATGACTCTTGTTATTTTCTTCCACTACAAACCTTCTAGCCTCGTGCACTTTTTTGTCATTGACATCCTTAATTGAAATTAGAATTGAAGGAAACACTTCTCCACAACTTATTATGGAACACCTTTGATAAACAGTTTCAACAGATTTACTTTGTCGAGGAATACTTTAACATTCGATATTTATAGTTGAACGCTACTTAAATTGATGAAGTGAAATCTTACCATAGAGGTTAATAAATCATTTGTCTATTAGAAGGGAGCTTGGAATTAAATTCTTTATAGTTGGGATAAGGGATGTTTTAGTCCAACCAAGTACACTTTTTAGTTTTAAAATTAATTAATTTTTTTAGTTTAAAATAAATTGATTTTTTAGTTTTAATTTTACTCGGAATAAATTAATTTTGTTGTGGTGTTATGTATTTTAATAAAATTAACATTAACTTAATCAACAAAAATTTGTATCCCAAGACTAGAAGGTTTGCACTTTATCTAAAACAAATTACTCATAATTTTTTTTTTTTAAAAATACTGTTTAATTTTCAAAAAAAAAAAAAAAAAACTTCAAAAGTACTCTTTAACTTTCAAAAGTGTTTAAAAAAAGATAGATGAGGAGAAAATTGTGTTCATGGACAGAAAATTGAAGGTATTTTAGGGGAAGGTTTTCAAGATCAATATAACATCCTGAAAACATAACAAGAAGTAATATCCTCTGTTTTTAATGCCGCCATTAAGGCCGCCATTAAGAACCTCTGTTTTTAATCTAGTATTTTTTGTTTTTCTTTTGAGTCTACTTCTTATTTTGTGTTTGTAATGAGTATGTATACGTAACACCCCGAAAATGAAGGAAATTAGCTCCCATAAGAATAAGCAACTCATGAAAGACCCAAAGGATAGAAAGGAAAAAAATTAAAGTATTAAGCAAGAACAAGGGACTTAGTCAAGTCACTCTGTGCCTAACAAGTGATTTCAAAGAGTTGCCTTTTGAAAAGGATTGGAAAGGAAAAAGATAATTCAAACATAACTAACTCTTAGATTGAACTTGGAATCTATGATTGTCACTCTTAGATTCCAAGACGAGTCACTCAAGAATTAGCTTGATCATAACTAATCTAATGAATAAATTTTAACACCAAACCTAAAACAAGGTTTGAAAGAAACATAACACCCAAATAGTTTCAAACACAAAGTTTTTGTATTCCACAATGTTTTCAAACATGAATATTACATAATGTAGTTTATGTCCAAACTACCCAAAGCTATTAAATACAAATCGAAGAAAATAAGACATAATATAAATAATCTTAAATGTAATTCAACTCCCAAAGATAAAAAGTCCTCAAATTACATTCCAATGTCAAGTGATATTTTATTGTCACTCAATTCTTTTCTTGATTTATTGTAATTGAACTTAAATGTATGACAAATACACTGGATTTATTTTAAATTTCCTTTAAAATTGTTGTCCACGGAGTACAATGGAAATAATATTATTAGAGGCTTTTGAATGAAATATGATAATTGATTCCCTGTCCTCTTTGACCATTTTAGATGCCTCCATATCCGATATTTGATGCGTCACGTTTCACTATGAGATCTGCCCTTGGGTCAATAAGACTTAAGTAGAGAGTTTATTTGACTTTGATTTTATTTTTTTCTCTTAATTTATAATTAGTCATAAAAAGAAATAATTAGATACAAATTTCGTCTAGAATTCAAAACTTTCAAATCTTACTGTTTCTTAACCAGATTCAAATCCAGATTCTTGAACTTCTAGTACCTTAAATAAAGTTGGTCTCCTCTAATAAAATAGGAATTTCTCTTAAGATCATTAATACAATTATGCTTTATCTTAAACACGCCAAACATGAAACTAAAGTGCGTTCAATTTAACTCCATAGTATTGCCATCTTGAACCTAAGTCTATTAGTCATTTCAAAGACAATTTCTTTCTCCATCTTATCGATAATAATAGTTCAACTGAATCCATATTATGCAAAGAAACAAGTTTACGACTCATAAAAACAACTACCTAAATTATCTCCTAAAAATTTGAAAACATAAGTTGTAGTTGATAATTACACAAAAAATTCCCTAAATTCATGAATTTGTGTCCAATTAATTAATCCTAACGATTGTAACTAGCATATAGTAATTGAAGCTCAACATGAAGTAATTTAAAATTCCCCAAATTTTATCTCATCTTTAATAAAGCATGAATTGCACGAAAGTTTATGAAATGCTTATAGACTCCAACTCTGAGTACTATTAATGCAATTATGTTTCATATGAGTTTGTCATAAATGAAACTAAGGTGCATTCAACACAACTTTATTTTTTTGTCATATGAGACAAAATAGAAAAATTAAATCAAACGAACTGATGAACTAAATCGAATCAATCCAACCCAAATTGATTAGTTTGTTTCTTTTGTTGGGTTGTTGGGTTGTTTGATAACCTTTTATATTATAACAATTCAACTTTTCATGAGAGAAAAATATATTTAAGTAGAAGTTAAAAATATTGGGTGTTCAAGAAAAGACATTTAGTTTAGTGGTATGATTCTCACTTGTGGTGCATGAGGAGATTTTGAGTTCAATTCTTGAAATGCCCCTATGTCTAATTCTTTTCTTATCGAAGGACTTATTCTCCCATCCCATCCCAAGGCTTTATTCTCCAAGACACATTCTAATCAACCTAACTTCATATTCAACATTTTATACTTACCATCATGCTCTTAATACAACATCCCATCCCAAGGCTTTATTCTCCCAGATAGTAGAGCGCTCACTTCTAATGTGGAAAGTTCCGGGGCTGATACATTGCATCTCCAAAATGAATCGATCACTAAATATATTATTTCTTTTTAATTTTTTCTTATTTACGACATAACGAGCAGGGATAGTTTTTCATGTCACTATTTTGAAAATTACTTCGTTTCAATTTTTCCTTATTCATGACATGTTGAGTAGTGATATTTCTTCATTTTCACTATTATTGATGATGGAAAATTTAGGGTTTTGTGATGCAAGAATTGTGGGGATGTAGCTTCGCTTAACATGCGAGAGTTACGGCTTAGCATACGAGAGGTATGGGGATCGATACCTCGCATCTCCAAAAGAAACTATTTATTATTAATATTTTATTTCTATTCAATATTTCCTTATTTATGACATAATATGCATATATACTTTTTCATTTTCACAATTATTGATGAAGGGACGTTTAGGGTTTTTTTTATGTAAGAATCGTAGGGATGTAGTTCGAATGGTAGAGCGTTCATTTTCCATGTGGAAAGTATGGGGATCAATACCTTGCATCTTCAATTGAATCGATTATTAAATATATTATTTCTTTTCAATTTTTTCTTATTTAGGACATAATGAGCTGGGATAGTTTTTCATTTTCACTATTACTGATGACTAGATGCATAGGACTTTGTGACGTAAGAATTGTGGGGATATAACTTAGAGGTAAGCGCTCGCATGCTAAACTATTTGTTATTAATATTTTGATGTTTTTTTATTTTCACTATTATTGATGATGGGACATTAATAGGGTTTTATGATGTAAGAATCATGGGGATGTAGCTCAGATGGTAGAGTGCTCGCTTCGCATGTGAGAGGTATGGGGATCGATACCTCGCATCTCCAAAAATAAGACTATTTATTATTAAATATATTGTTTCTTTTCAATTTTTCCTCATTCATGACCTGTTGTGTAGCAATATTTCTTCATTTTCACTATTATTGATGATGAAAAATTTAGGGTTTTGTGATGTAAATATTGTGGGGATGTAGCTCAAATGGTAGAGCACTCGCTTAGCATGCGAGAGGTACGGGGATTGATACCCTGCATCTCCAAAAGAAAGAAATGATTTTTTTAAGTATGAGTTAATTTAACATGTTATGTATAAGGTGGGTACGAGAGAAAAAGAAAAGATACTTATATAAAAAGGACTTCTTCACTTCTTCACAATCGCAATATCTGACCAATGAATATAATGGTAACTCACTTTGGAACACTTTTATAGATAGTTTCAACAAACTTACTTTGCTCGTGAATACTTTGGAGTTCGATATTTATAGTTGTGGAGAACGCTATTCAAATTGATATGGTCGAATCTTACAACAAAGTCTAATTGAGCCTCCCTCTATTAGGAGATAGCTTCGAATCAAATTCTTTAGTTTGGACAATGATTGCATTGTTTTAGTCAAACAACCGAGACTAGTGTATTACCAATAGTATAAATAGTTTGTACGTGTATTTTCTTACATATTAACAATTGTATACAAATAATAACTAAATTTATGAGTAGAAGTTTGGATGGAGTTTTATTAAATAGGTAATCTTAAATTATATCTAAAAATATATAAGGTTTTTTTTTTTTTATATACATTTACTAGAACAAAACAATGATTCAAGAAGATGTCATTCATGTCATGTTTTAATTTTTATTCTTTCTTATTTCTCAAAGATTAAAAAAAAAAAAAAATTTTATCCTCTCTCGCATATGGTTCGTTATTTGATTATTTTCTCTTGAGTGAATTTTAAGTGAAACACATTCTCTACCCAAGTAATTGCAAGATGCAAGCTTCACACTAAGAGGAATCAAAGTCTCAAGTATCAACGTCCTCAAGTGTCAATTTTTATTCTCCATCTCAACATAAATTAAACTTATTTTCGTGAAAATATCTATTTATAAAAGCAAAATATCTCAGAGTCACAAAAATAAAAATGAGATATAGATACGAGACATAAATATGATACCAAATAGATATGGTAACATGTCATTTGTAAAAAACTAGGACACCGATGTGACAATGATAAATTAATTAAAATGAATTATTTCAAAAAATTTATCAATTTTATATTAGAAATAAATTCATATAAATAAGTTTATATGTTTGTATACTTAAAAAAAAAACTTAAGGTACGTTTCACTCTTAAAATATATTCAAAGTCAAGGGTATGATTCGAAATGCTGGATTATAAATTTGTAATGTATCCATTGTATTAACAAGTATTCAGTACATGCCCAACACGTGTTAGATTAGTGAAACTAAGTTATTCTCATGCTTTCTTTACACCTATTTAAAGTAGTTTGAAAACTAGCACGTCAAATATTATAATTGACTAACTACAACTTCAATTTTGTCCTTTAAGGATGGTTTTGACCAAAGAGAAATAAAATCCTTAATTTAGTACATAGTTGCAAAGATGGACATGAGAATGAGTTATTCTCATATGGAAAGAGATTTTACGGTAAGTTATATCTCATATCCTCTCTTTACCAATTATTTAGTTTTATTTAGTATGTTTCATAAAGATAAGTCTATCAATAGCAAAAATAAATAAATAAATAGAATAGAATAGAATAGATTAAATTACCCAAAAGTAATGGCCAACATAATTTAACAAAAAAAATCATAAAAGGAAGAATGGATTAAATTGGCTCATTGCTAACATAATTAAAAAAAAAAACACAAACAACCAAAAATCAAGATTTGGAAAGTGTTAAACAGTTTTGATATATAGAAATTTCAAGACTTTACTACTGCAATATTCCAATGAAATCTAACACTAGAGCATCATAAAATTTAGAGAAATGATTGAAATGGTGAATGGGTCATTGACGATAGAAATGGAAATGGTGAATGGGTCCTTGACGATAGTCGACCGCTATACTCTGGTTTTGGATGTAAGTGATGATTATCGGCAATATGAGATGTCAATACCACACCGTTATCAAGAGGAAGTAAAGTAGAGTAGAATAGATCAAGCGATCCATGTGTTGAGAGTACTGTAAGAGGCACACAAGCAATATTTTAAGTTACATTTAAGATTAAAGGTAATAAAGTAATTACTGCCGGTTCTTTTTATGCATCTTATTTTGATCTAGCACATAAATGCTTCCTAATTATTTTATTTATTTTTTTATGAATTAGGTTATGAAGATCATTTGAATTATAAACGCTTTAATTCAAACAATATTTAATAACTAATCGTTTTAATATTTATACTCAAATATACTAACAAGTACTAGTAACACTAGTCCAATGACTTAAAGAATACAACTTTATCTCGAACTATAAAGAATTTAATTCCAACCTATTCTAATGTACAAACGCTTTATTAGACTATTGTAAGATTTTACTTCCTCAATTTAAGTAGCGTTCAACTACAACTATAAATATCAAATTCTTAAGTATTCATGAAAAAAATCGGCCTAACAATGTCTCTTGGAACAATTTACCAAAGGTGTTAGAATGAGCAGTGTGGAAGGGTTGCCTTTAGATGCTTTAGTACCAATTAAAGATGTCAATATCCTAGTAGTGCAAAATGCAGGAAGGTTCGTAATTGAAAAGAATAACGAGAATAGTGAACATCGTGTCATCTACAAGCGTGTGGTGAATGGTCTAGTTAGTATGACTAGAGAACATCGTCCTCGCAGAATTTATATTATTGTGATAGAAGTTATAAATAACGATGATATTCCTTGGTCTTTTATTACAAAGGTGCAGAATTTTCTTTCTGTGCATGTGATATATCCATCGCCACCTACTTATAAGCTCTCATCTTTTAAAGAAGTTCTCGAGTTCCTTGTCCCCAAGTAGCAATACAACTACTAGAATGCTATCCCTACTTATAATAAGCCCTCTCTCTCTCTCTCGAAATATGCGTGTGTTTGTGGGTGTATTGATCTCTTTAATTAATGAAATATGGCATAGTCATAATGATATCATGAGTATCTTTTCTATCCCTCCCTTCCTTATTGCTATATAAAGAAAATGAAGATTATAAGTAAAAGTGTACAAGTAATTTGTTACTTTTGAACTTAAAATGCTTATAATTCAATTTATCTTTGTTATCAACAATAATTATCAAACGGTATATAATTTTGTCCAAGTAAGGCCGCTTCTCATTCCCTATATGATATCATAACACGAAATCGAGCAGAAGGGTTAACGATAAAATGATAACAAAAACCCATTCGTCGAACTAACTATAAAGGAAGGGTTGGTTGGAAACCATGTCTATACTTCTTTGCTTTAATCACAGGTAACTAAAGATATATAAGAACAACAGAATATGGCATGCCCAGTCAAAACATAAAAAATTTCTTGCCCTGTTATAGTTAATGAGTATGGTATGCACAAAGATCCGACGTCACACTTCATGATTGGAGACCAATACAATTAGCTAAGGTTGTCCATACCGTCTTTGGTCGAATTATGTCAAGCAAATGTTCCAGCAAGCAAAGAGATTTAAGGCACAAATGTCTCTGATGTGAAAGGCACACCAATTCAATGAGATTTAAGTAACCATGAATAAGACACATGATACAGCTTATAAACAAAAAAAAGTCCATGACTCTTGTTATTTTCTTCCACTACAAACCTTCTACCCTCGTGCATTTTTTTGTCATTGACATCCTTAATTGAAATTAGAATTGAAGGAAACACTTCTCCACAACTTATTATGGAACACCTTTGATAGACAGTTTCAACAGATTTACTTTGTCGAGAAATACTTTAACATTCGATATTTATAGTTGAACGTTACTTAAATTGATGAAGTGAGATCTTACAATAGAGGTTAATAAATCATTTGTCTATTAGAAGGGAGCTTGGAATTAAATTCTTTATAGTTGGGATAAGGGATGTTTTAGTCCAACCAAGTACACTTTTTAGTTTTAAAATTAATTAATTTTTTTAGTTTAAAATAAATTGATTTTTTAGTTTTAATTTTATTCCGAATAAATTAATTTTGATGTGGTGTTATGTATTTTAATAAAATTAACATTAACTTAATCAACAAAAATTTGTATTTTTTTTAAATTATAAGCTAAATTAATAAAAATACCATTGAAATTTGCACTTTATCTAAAAAAAAATTACTCGTTGAATTTTTTTTTTTAAAAAATTACTCGTTGAATTTTCAAAAAAAAAAAAGCTTCAAAACTACTCTTTAACTTTCAAAAGTGTTTAAAAAAAGATAAATGAGGCGAAAATTGTGTTCATGGGGAGAAAATTGAAGGTTATTTTAGGGGAAGGTTTTCAAGATAAGTATAAGATCCTGAAAACATAACAAGAAGTAATATCAGCTTAAGGTCGCCATTAAGAACCTACTAGTAGGCTACTTACTAAGTTTTACTCACTCCATGTTTATCATTTTTTTTCAAGTAACTAAGAGTTGGTCGTGGATGAGAGCGGACTTTGGAGTGTGGGCCATAGACTAACCTCTGTTTTTAATCTAGTATTTTTTGTTCTTCTTTTGAGTCTACTTCTCATTTTGTGTTTGTAATGAGTATGTATATGTAACACCCCGAAAATGAAGGAAATTAGCTCCCATAAGAATAAGCCACTCATGAAAGACCCAAAGGATAGAAAGGAAAAAAATTAAAGTATAAAGCAAGAACAAGGGACTTAGTCAAGTCACTCTATGCCTAACAAGTGATTTCAAACCGTTGCCTTTTGAAAAGGATTGGAATGGAAAAAGTAAATGAAGAGGGCAAAAAAAAAAGTCATTTTATCAATTATCAAGAATCTTTCCGGATTTGTAATTTCTTATCTAGAAGGAATCTCAAGATTCAAAATAAGGGAAAAATGATAAAAAGGCAATTAGGAATTTGTAGAAAAATTAAGATTGTTCGAGAAAAATAATTATAAAATATTCAAAAAGTGGAATATTACCAAAATACCCCTGGAAGAATGGATAGTTATAGAAATGGCACTCTAATTAGAATCAGAGCATCTACAGTGACCATTCTAGCAAAATCCTTCGAACTCAAATCTCAACCTCGGATCTCCTCCAAAATTTGATATGATCTAGAACGAACACGCACGGATCATCACATCCAACGACGATTCTGGAGCTCTCAATGTTTCTTTAAGCATCTCCTATAAAGTCTGAAATAGGAGCAACAATATGGAATAAGAATCGAGAAAGGTCGATCCCCCAATCGAAAGCAATGAGCGTTTAGATTATGGGTCTCCTACTCTCAGATTTCTTCCAAATTCGAGAGCAATCCTCCACCATTTCTCTTCAATCTTATTCCTACAGTTTCTCAACAAGATTACCCACAAGTTCTATGAAGGAATAGAGTGCTGAAAGTGCCTAGAAACTATTCCCCCAATTCAATCCGCCATTGAAGAACATCAAAAAAAACTTGAAAATCCAATCCGAGGATACATGATGACTCGTCGAGCAAAAATGATTCCAATCAGTTTCTGCACCTCCAAGGAATGCTTTCATAGAAGACCACGAAGAAAAATAACCTCGAGAGCGTGCCGAATTGAAGGAAATAGGTTTCGAAATTAAATTGGGGATAAGAGTCGAATTCCTATCTACATTCTCTTTTTCTTCAAATTAAGAATTCCTCTAGTTACAGAGGAAGAAGTTGAGTAAACTTGATGAAGGAATCGAGAGCTGAAACGTCGTAGAACAAACTACCCACGAGATCGAAAGCTGGCGTTTCGAGTGAGTTGCATACCGAGAACGATTTCTAGAAGTTAAGGTCCTACACTCAAAGACGTTCCTCCAAAACCAATTCCTTTAGCTTGAAGATAAGATATGGAAGAGGTTCGATGAAGAAATAGGGCCTTGAAACCCCTAGAATCGGCTACCCAATAAGAAATCCTTTGTTTTATCTCCAACGATAAATCAGATTTTGGATGTACTTTGGAAGCGAATATCTTAGGCTACGATCCACGAGAAGGTATCAAATAAATCTCTAGCCCTTTCTTGTAACATCCATCTTTAAGTTTCACGAAGAAATCAAGGAGAGAAACCCTGTAAATGTGGCTGTACAAGCCGAGTTTCAAATGGCGGCAATGCGAAAAATGCGCATCTTCTTCCTGTTTAGAGGAAGAAAACGATGATATGGCCAGTTCAATTGAACTGTCCAAGTCAACTCAAAATTTGACATTTTCTTGAATTTTCTCAATTTTAACCCCATTCTAGACCGATTCTCGTAAAAAACATTATAGTTTCATAAACTAGACACAATAAGGAGTATGTGGAAGGAAATTTGAAGTAATTCAGATACCGGAAGCTCAAGAATGGAGGTCCCAAACGTCGACGACGAGACAAGTAGCCCCCTTGAACTCTTTGTTAAGAAATACTTGTAGAAATCACTTGGATTTTCATATGAACCCTAAACCAAGTATGAATTAAGAATATATGAAAAAAAAAAAAACCCAAAGAACCCTGAGTTAAGACCCTGAACCAATCAAATAGCTCGAGATTTAAGTAATGTTAAAATAACCCACTATCTGAGCTCCGCTGTCTATCAAATTTTAATACTAAGCATTTATAGCATGTTGAGGTTAGATATGAAATTTGGTGGTCATTGGATAAGGATAAGTAGATAAACCAAGAAACGGTGTAAAATGACCTTAAGGGGTAAAAACTATATTATTTCAAACCCTCCATTGTTGCTTCTACTTTGCATGAAAATGCTTCCACTAAATCATGTTACTAACTAGTTGGTTTAGTTCGGTTCAATTCTTGGGTCCACTAGATTGAATCGACCTAGCTCAATTAAACTCTTGATAATATAAAAATCATAAGTTTCTTAAATTATGTTAACTTAAAAGTTTAGCCCCAAATTTTTTTTTAGAATGTTTAGCTTTGTATCTAGTTGATCTCTAGATGCTTAAAAGTATCTAATAAAACTTCTATGCAAGGAACTTGTCCGTATAAGTGATGTAAGACTTCAGGTTTATTATTAAGGAATTTTAAAGGAGTGATTTGATATATCATAGAGGACAAAAGATTTATTTGTTTCAAATATCTTATGTTGACCATTCTTTTTTTGTCAAGTATTTTGAATATTATCATTGTGAATTACTAATGCCGATTGAATCTCATTAATAACAATATCCCAAAACTCGGGTAAAGATGACATCAAAATTAATACTTTAATTTCATCTTCAAAATTTATTTCTACTTAACTTAGTTGACTTATAATCATAATAGTCACCCATACACAAATGTTTACAACCTTAAAAGGTAAATTTGTAAGGAGTACACGAGAAAAGTGCTTAAAATAGTTTCAAAATATAGAAAAAAAAATATATAGGGATTGGTCAAAGTCAACATTTGTTTTCTAGTTAGCATGGTACCATCAAAACTTGTTTATTTCTTTGAAATGTTTGAGTTTACAATTTACACGTTTTCATTTAGAAATGAAGCAAAATTAGTCTGGTTGTCAAATGTTGTCACGCTTAAAACTACCATAAAGGTATAATCGACCTATTATCCTTCCACCAATAGGAGCAAAAGGCAACGTTACTAAGTGAAACTAGTTTCATGTCATTTATTCAACAATAAGGGTGTTAGCATGCATTTGGAAATGAACTCATATTTAAAAAATTTAGATAAAATAGAAAAGAATTGTTATCTCAAAGATAATGATACTATGTGAAACTAGCCTCAAGATGCTTCCTTAACTCTTAGGGGCGGTAAACCAACGGTTCCTTCACCCAAGACCCATGGCCCAACTCCCAACATGGAAGGGATAATCTAGAGAATCATTCCAAGAACCCTAACGGATGGGTTACAAACTCACATTATCAAGCTCGACAACAAACAATGTCGTCGGCAAA
Organism: Cucurbita maxima; assembly: GCF_002738345.1. NCBI lineage: Eukaryota > Viridiplantae > Streptophyta > Magnoliopsida > Cucurbitales > Cucurbitaceae > Cucurbita > Cucurbita maxima. The sequence continues at coordinate 430,477 of NW_019272072.1, forward strand.
CTTATGAAGACTACATGAAATTATGAATATATTAATGTTGGATTTTTTTAATTTACCGATTTTTAAAATATAATAAACATATATATTTACACTATATTCAAAATAGAGTTTATAGGTTCATAGTACAAAATAAGGGAAAGGTTAAAAAAATCATTTTAAAACATAAAAAATAGTGGTGTTGTTGGTCTAGGGCAACTACTCTTAGTTACATGAAAAAGATGGAGTGAGTACAAGACTCGGTAAGTAGCCTAATTGTAAGTAAGTTTTTAACCATGTTCATAGTGGGTGCTTGGATACCACACTCTTTTCTTAATGATAGCTTGGTTCTTGTCCGAGAATAGTGGCCGTTAGGTTCTAAGTACATGGTTCAATGTGGTGGAGGACTTTGGAATAGTGGCCGGTAATTATTCTTATTTCTTTTCTAAGCAAATCGAACAAAGTGTTCGTCCAAAATTTTTAAAAGGGCCCAACCAGATTCGAACTGGTGACCTCTTGATCTGTAGTCAAATGCTCTACCACTGAGCTATGAACCCATTTTATATAGTTTTAGCCTTAGTGACCCCTTCTACCAAGTGTCAGTCCAAAAGTGTAAAAAGTGCTCAACCATGTTCAAATGGGTAACCGGTTAAATTCTCTACCACTGACCCATGGATCCATTTTGTAGGATTTTAACCTGAGTGACCCCTTAGACATAGTGTCGGTCCAAAAAGTGTAACAAATTTCTATCCAAAATAGTAGGGCCCTACTAGGTTCGAATTGGTGACCTCTTGATCTGCAATCAAATGCTCTAATATTGAGTTATGGACCCATTTTGTATGATCTCAACCTTAGTGACCCCTTATATAGATTATCGGTCCAAAAGTGTCCCTACCGAATCGACTATGGACCAATTTTGTATAAATTGGTGGATTACCTATCGGAAATTAAACACAGGTCGTTAGATTCAAAGTCGAAAGTTCTAACCTCTACACCATAGAACCACTTGTTAAACTTTATTTTGGCAGCGATTTTGATAAGCGCCAATAACGCTAGATTTTGCAAAGCTAGAGGTCGTAATATCCTTGCAAACTTTCACAAAGAAAGCTAATTTAACGAATTGATTTCAACCAGGAGCAGGTTAGAATGATAAATAACTCTTAGATTGAACTTGGAATCTATGATTGTCACTCTTAGATTCCAAGACGACTCACTCAAGAATTAACTTGATCACGATTAATCTAATGAATAGATTTTAACACCAAACCTAAAACAAGGTTTGAAAGAAACATAATACCAAATGGTTTCAAACACAAAGTTTTTGTATTCCAAAATGTCTTCAAACTTGAATATTACAAGCATTTAAATAGGCTAAAAAGATTATTCAAACATAGCTCATCTACAAACTACCCAAAGCTATTAAATACAAATTGAAGAAAATAAGAAATAACATAAATAATCTTAAATGTAATTCACCTCCACAAGATAAAAAGTCTTCAAATTACATTCCAATGTCAAGTGATATTTTATTACCACTCAATTCTTTTCTTGATTTATTTTAAATTTCCTTTAAAATTTTTGTGAACAAAATAAGATGGAAATAATATATATTTTTTTTTAATGTTTTGTAATTTGTATGGTATTATTAGAGGCTTTTGAATGAAATATGATAATTGATTCCCTGTCCTCTTTGACAATTTTAGATACCTCCAATATTTGATGCGTCACATTTCACTATGAGATCTGCCCTTGGATCAATAAGACTTAAGCAGAGAGTTTATTTGACTAATGATTTGATTTTTTTGGGTTGTAGAGATATCCTTTACAAATCAAAACTTTGTATTATTTTCAAGACACTCATCAAGACATTTGTAAATGTGCCTGATATCTTGAAGGATTTAAGACACGTAATTGAGAGAACCTAAATTTTTTTTGAAGTTGGCTTTTCTAAGATACGTCATCACGAAAGTTTGAGACAAACTCAATGGACCATTGGATGGGTTTTATAAGGCTAAAATAAATTTAAAATCCAAGAAAACGGATCTGAGTTTGATATTATTTGATTTTGGCTATGGACACAACTAGCTGATTTCTTTTGATTACATTAATGAATGTATGTAGATGTTTAAAGTGTTGATCTTAACGGTTTTAGAAAATATCAACACATCATCATTATAAACTATTGAAATTTTTTGAAAGGATTGAAAATATCATTCATAATCATCTGAAATTTGGATGGAGTGTTTTTTAGCCAAAATTGCGTTCCTCTCATATTTTCTAAATGTGACATTAAATGCTATTTTATATTTGTCCTTTTAGGAAATTATAATTTTTCAAAATCCCAATTTCATATCGAATTTTATAACAACATTTGACTCTAAATTCTTTTTATCAAATCATTTTTTTATTTGGTTTGGATATCTTATTTATTCTAAAACCTTATTCAAAGATTTGTAGTTAATTACCAGTATCAGAATTTCTTGTTTCTTTTCAACATGTTGTTAACCTAAAATGTCAGACACCACCACATGCTCTTTGAAGACCTTATCAGCTTCCTCTGCAAAATATCACCTAAAATTTCAAAGTATTTAGTGTTTGATGCTTTTTGACTTAACGCTAGGGTTTTATTTACGGTGAACTTGTGATAATTTTTGTCAAATTATATATTTGAATACCTAATACATTAAGATATAATATCTTATTTAAATAATATTAAAATGTCGTAGAATATCATAATATATGTTTAATTAATATGAATCTCATTCAAATTTCAAATATATATTTTTATTTAATGTTTATGATACACGTCAATTATTTTAATATTTAACATATCAAATATGTTAATATGTTTTGATATTATATTTCAAGACTATAGGAACTTACTCAGAGGACTTGAGAGCTACGTTGGCCCACAATGCATCTCATGGACGATGCAAAACTATGGTGGCGCTCGAAGGTGAATTGTATAAAAAACTAGTCATGCACCAAAAAATCATGGGAAGACCATTGATGGAATTGAAGCAATCGACGCTCCCGTGGATGGGTTTCCAATCAAAGACCTGATGTTTGATGTTGACTCTTTTGAAGAAAGAGCCACACGATCGAAGAACAAGAAACGTGGCAGTAGCTCTGAGAACTCTATCACACACATAAAAAATTGTGTCGAAGAGTTAGACATTACACAGAAGATATGGCTTTCATCGAGGATTCCCGAGTTTGATTCTCGACAATGAAATTTTATTTTCTTATTTCTTTTATTTTATAGTTTCATGTTTAAACTTTACCTAGGTTTGAGAAGCACTATAATGGATGAGTGCAATAGTATCTTAAATTCAAAAGACTCTTATGAACTTGGTTTGAGAGTCACTATAATGATAAGTTCAATAGTATCTTAGATGATATAAAAAATGGGTCATGCACCAAAAACTCATGGGAAGACCATTGATGGAATCGATGCAATCGACGCTCCCTTGGATGGGTTTCCAATTAAAGACCTAATGTTTGATGTTGACTCTTTTGAAGAAAAAGTCACACGATCGAACACCTCGAAATGTCGCGGTAGCTCTAAGAACTCTACCATACGACTTGAGAGTTGAGGGCTACAGGAACTTTCTCATACGACCTAAGAGTTACGTTAGCCGCAATGCATCTCATGGACGATGCAAAACTATGATAGTGCTCGAAGGTGAATGGTATAAAAAAGGGTCATGCACCATATAACTCATGGGAAGATCGTTGATGGAATCGATGCAATCGACTCTCTCCTGGATGGGTTGCCAATCAAAGACCTAACATTTGTTGTGGACTCTTTTGAAGAAAGAGTCACACAATCGAACAGCTCGAAACATCTCAGTAGCTCTAAGAACTCTAACACCGGGAAAGACGTGTCAAAGAGTTAGACATTAAGCAAAAGATCATGCTAAAACTCTTCAGCGATCTGACAAAAGACTTCAGGACATCTACACCAAAACTCCATTGTCGTTTAGCGATTATGATATCTAGCTTTCACCGAACAGACGTGGGTTCGATTCTCGACAATGGAATATTATTTTCTTATTCATTTTATTTTACAGTTTCTATCATAGATTAAAAAGACTTTTATGAACTTGGTACCTTTGTTAAAGTTATGTTATAGATATTTGGTTCAATGTTAACAACTGGGGTTGAGGTGATTCAAATGATTAATGCGATAATCCAGTCGTTTTCGAGGTCTCTCTTGTTCAACGACATCATGGTTGAGATGAAATGTTAATAACTAGGGTTGAGGTGATTCAAATGGTTAATGCGATAATCCAGTCGTTTTCGAGGTCTCTCTTGCTGAACTACATCATGGTTGAGATGAGCACCCAAGTGAGTTTGACAAGTTGGGCTATAGAGAACCACCCCTCAAGCCAAGTTCATGTGGGCTTAACAAACTTAAAATCTAAGAACACAACCCCTTGAATGGAAACCCGGATGCTAAGGAATTAAAAAGCTTTATTTTTGACGTAGAACAATACTTGAAGGTTACTGGAACTTGCTCATAGGACCTAAGAGTTACGTTGGTCGCAATGCATCTCATGGACGATGCAAAACTATGGTGGCGCTCGAAGGTGAATGGTAAAAAAAAGGGTCATGCACCATAAACTCATAGGAAGACTGTTGATGGAATCGATGCAATCGACGCTCCTCTGGATGGGTTGCCAATCAAAGACCCGTTGTTTGATGTTGACCCTTTTGAAGAAAGAGCCACACGATAGAACAACTCGAAACGTCTCGGTAACTTTGAGAATTCTATCACACACATGAAAGGACTTGTCGAAGAGTTAGACATTACCCAAAACATCATCGTAAAACTCTTTAGCAATTAGACAAAAGACTCCAAGACAACTACACTTAAAATTCATTATTGTCCAACGGTTTGGATATTTAGCTTTCACATAGGAGATTCGGGTTTGATTCTCTGAAATGGAATCTTATTTTCTTATTTCATTTTATTTTATAGTTTCATCTTTTGTCACCAATTATATTTAAACTTTGCCTAAGTTTGAGAGACACTTTAATGGTCAAGTTCAATAGTATCTTAGATTAAAAAACTTTTATGAACATCGTACCTATGTTAGTGTTTTGTTATAGATATTTGTTTCAATTTCAACAAGTGGGTTGAAGTGATTCAAATGGTTAATGCGATAATTCGTCTATTTTTGAGGTCTCCCTTGTTGAAGGGCATCATGGTTGAGATGAGCACCCGAGTGAGTTTGACAAGGAGACCCGAATTTAAACTTTACCTACGTTTGAGAGGCACTAGAATGGTCAAGTTTAATGCTATTTTAGATTAAAAAAACTTTTATAAACTTTGTACCTTTGTGAGTGTTACTTTGTACCTTTGTTTGTATTACTTTGTACCTTTGTTAGTGCTATGTTATAGACATTTGGTCAAGTTCAACAAGTGGGGTTGAGGTGATTCAAATGGTTAATGTTACTTTATTTGATTCAAATTGTTAATGTGATAATCCAGTTGAACAGTTACCAGTTATTTCCAAGGTCTCTCTTATTGAACGCCAACAAGGCTGAAATGATTGAGATGAGCACTCGATTGAGTTTGACAAAATTGAAATAAAATCAAATAAAATCACTCAAACAAATCAATAAAATTGAAAAAAAATTAGCCTTATGACACTTCCTTCACCTCGAAGGGGTGGTAAACTAAGGATTCCTTCGCCCAAGACCCATGATCCAACTCCCAACATGGAAATGATAAGCTATAGAATCATTCCAAGAACCTCAATGGATTCGTTACAAACTCACATTCCCAATCTCGACAACTGGATGTGTCGCTGGCGTTAGAAGAACGACTGCAACAGGGCTGTAATGGGGATAGAAGATCCCGTTGAAGGACGACAGACCAACCGTAATCTTCAGCCCAACAAGCCAAGCTTTTGTAGAAGCAAGAACCTTTAATTGAAGAAATTAACATCTTCTTATACAAAATTTGGATAAACCAAGAGATAAACTAGAATTAGATGATGAGATCCAAGAGTGAGAAGCAAGATTTGAAACCTTTTTCTAAATTGAGTCACTCCACAATCGAACTTGATCAAGGCTTCATTAAATATCTCAGATGCAATCTACCACAAGAATTGCATGAAACTTAAAAACGACAAAGATATGCTCAGATTTCTATTAAGAGGGAACCTCTCAACTTGAGAGATCAATTTTATTGATCACAAATATGCTTTTACATAATAATTTGTGGGTATTTATAGTCTCCCCACAAAAAATGTTAGTGCCCATGATTTAATTTCGATCCCTTTAAATCTCCACATAAGACAAAGTCAATTTGAGCATTACAAACTTTATGAAATTAAAATAATAAATAAAGTTTTCTAACCACTATGAAATGATGCTTGCAACTTCATCCGCTACTTCAACTGTGCAAATATTTACTTTTGAATCTCCAAATGGTATTGACTCAAACGAATCAGCTAGTAACACATGAAATGATGGTTGAACCTAGCCTATCAAATTTTGTAGATGAAGCATGAATGCTTGTTGAATCTTCTTGGCCTTGGGTTGTGTAAAATGTCTAGTTGGAACACCATGATTTTTATCATCATCCCCCTCTTCAAAAGGATTCGTTCTCGAATCAAAAAAATCATCACCTACATCAAAAGAACTCAACTCAGTAACATTGAAAGTAGAATGTACACCGTGATTCTTATCATCATCCCCCTCTTCAGGATTCGTCATCGAATTAGAAAAATCATCACCTTCAAAGGGACTCAACTTAGTAACATTGAAAGTAGAATGTATTGACAATTCTAAGGAAAGATCAATTTTATTGTTCCATGCAATAAGAACAATAAAATGAGTCATTTTACTAACTTACAGAGCATTTATAGTCAAATAATGAATTAGGAATCCATCTTTAGATCTACAGACACACTATCTATGCTTAACATTAAAATAAATGAACGTGGATCGAACACGTTTCCTCTTCACTATGACGCTCTCCACACTAATATTAAAAAGAAATAATTGCTAATGCAGTGAACATGGATCGACGCTCTCCACACTTATATTAAAATTGAAAATTCATAATGCAAAGGTATTTGGTGAAAGTGGATCAAACACGTGACCTTCAGATCTTCAATCTGACGCTCTCCCAACTGAGCTATCCCCGCAATCACTAGAAATTAAAATTCACGAGTAAAAGTATTTTAGCTGATTCATTGAGATTTTAACGAGGAATAATGACAAGAAATAATGACTAATTTTTTTATTGAATAGTTAGGTTTTGCAAAACAGGTGTGGTGAACATGGAGATCGAACACGTGACCTTCAAATCTTAAATTTGACACTCTCCAAACTGAGCTATCCCCTGAGCTATCCCCACTAAAATTAAAAATGAATGTTTTTAAGTAAAGGTATTTCCGCTAATTAATTGAAATTTTAGAAAGAAATAATCACTAATTTTAAATTGAAGAGTCAAATTATGCAAGATCGAATATGAGACCTTTAGATCTTCAATCTAACGCTCTCTCAACTGAGCTATCCACACTAACATTAAAAATGAAAATTCATCGTAAAGGTATTTTCGCTAATTCATTTTAATTTTAAATAGAAATAATCACTCATTTTTAATAAGATATTCAAGTTATCCAACTTGTATAAGGTGTGGTGAACTAGAACACGTTAGGTATTTCCGATAATTCATTGAGATTTCAGAAAGGAATAATGACTAATTTTAGATTGAATAGTCAGGTCATGCAACTAGAATCAGGTGTGGTGAACGTGTTGATCAAACACGTGACCTTCAAATCTTCAGTCTGACGTTCTCCCAATAGAGCTATCCCTGCTAATATTAAAAATGAAAATTCATAAGTAAAGGTACTTCCACTAATTCATTATATTTAAAAAAGAAATAATTAATAATTTTAGATTGAATAAGCAAGTTATGTTTTTAGATTGTATGGTCAGGTAATAAACTTGTATCGGGTGCGTTGAACGTGGATAAAACACGTGTGACCTTCAAATCTTCTGTCTAACAATCTCCCAACTGAGCTACTCTTACTAACATTAAAAATGAATATTCATCCGTAAAGGTATTCGGTACGCTTCTGTAAATTCAACAAAAGGCAATAGTATTAGACCGAGATGCCAAATTTAAATCTCGCTTCTAGAAAATTCAACAAAAGGCATTGGGTACACAGTTATAGTACGACATTCCACCCATAAACAGATGGTCAAACAGAAATGCTCAAGAAAATATTGGAAGACATGTTGAGGGTATATGTGAATGATTTTGGAGGAAGATGAGATAAGTACCTACCCCTTTTGAAATTTGCTTATAATAATAGTTGTCAAGCCACCATACAAATGGCCACATACGAGGTTCTCTACGGACGAAGATTTCGATCCCCTATCTTTTAGGAAGAAGGGGGCAAACGACAACTATTGGGCAGTAGCTGGTGTAAATTACAAAGCAGAGAGAAATGCTATGTAGACCTAAGGCGCAAGGACATGGAATTGTAGGTAGGGGATCATATATTCCTAAAAGTTCCACATGAGAGGGGTGCACAGGTAGGGTAAAAAGGTAAGCTAAGCCCTAGGTTTATCCGTCCTTTTGAGATATTAGAAAGGATTGGATCTGTGGCCTATAGAATCTGGCAATGCCCAAATTTTTCTGCAGTACGTAATATCTTTCATGTATCCATACTATGGAAGTATACCCTAGATCCTTCGCACGTACTAGCTCATGAAACTCTCTTCTTGAGAGATGACCTAACGTATAAAGAAGACCCGATTCAAATAATAGACAAGAAATTCAAAAGATTGAGAAACAAGGAAATCGCTCTTGTTAAGGTCCTATGGAAGAATCATAGAGTAGAAGAAGCCACTTGGGAAACAGAAGGCAAATAAGAACCTTGTACCCTGATCTATTTTAGAATAAGCACTCTCGATGACCGAAAGTTTTCAAAGGAGAGGAGAATTTTCAACATTCAAGGTCTCCAATAAGAGACCGTGTTAATCCCTACTAAGTTGTATCTAGAAGCAAAGAACAAGTAGAATTGAAAAAACATTGAGAAAATGGTACTTTTTCTAATTTTTATAAACTTCCCGAATCATTCATTTTTTTATAGAACAATAATTACAAGGTGCTTAAAAAAGGAAGGCTCCGATCGGAGAAGATTTTTCTGGCAGAATATTAATAAAAATCAATAATGAAATTATAGAAATTCTAGATGTTTCAATGGTAGTGAAAAATCCGTCTATAAATTATGAATTAGGGTAGACTATTAGGGGCAAGAAGCAAGCTTAATCGAGTACCCAATCGAGAGATACAAGTTTTTTGTTTTGGGGTATCGTGTTCATGGGTGTACCTCGAATTCGAGAACTATAGTCCACTATTCATTTCCAAACTTGTTCCTGCACCTTCTAAATAAGTTTACCCATAAGTTTGGTGAAGAAAAGAGATCCTCAAAGTGCTAGTAGGTTTTCACACAAATCAGTCCATGTTAGGTTACCCTCTAATGTTTTCCTAAGCTAAAACCTCAACTCCTAAAGCCTATCCCAAGACATTATGTATAAACCTAGGTTCATCAATAATCCATGTACCAAGTACCTAGAACTATGTGAATAACATGCTAAATAAGTTGCTAGGATCCATACCCATAAGTAACCATTATCTGCCATTACGATGTGTACAAAAAGGCCCCAATTCCTCTTTAGGTAGGATATCTTGCAATATGTATCATGAGCTGGATGTTATGATAGGCCTACCTTTCCCATCAGCTAAACGAGATGTCCTGCACCACGATTTACCAGTAGGATTACATGATTAGACGACACCACTCATGTGTTAATGGGGAGAAAATTGAAGGTTATTTTAGGGGAAGGTTTTCAAGATCAGTATATGATACATGTCACGATGACCTCTTAGTTATATGATCCTGAAAACATAACAAGAAGTAATATCCTAGCTTAAGGTCGCGATTAAGACCCTATTAGTAGGCTACTTACTAAGTTTTACTCACTCCATGTTTATCATTTTTTCTTTCAAGTAACTAAGAGTTTGTCGTGGATGAGAGCAGACTTTGGAGTGTGGCCATGGACTAACCTCTGTTTTTAAAATATTATTTTTTGTTCTTCTTTTGAGTCTGCTTCTTATTTTGTGTTTGTAACCAGTATGTATATGTAACACCCCAAACATGAAGAAAATTATCTCCCATAAGAATAAGCCTTTCATGAAAGACCCAAAGGATAGAAAGGAAAAAAATTGAAGTTTTAAACAAGAACAAGGGACTTAGTGAATTGAGTACCCTAACAAGTGATTTCAAGGAGTTAAAAGGCCTTTTAAAAAGGATTGGAAAGGAAAAAGTAAATGAAAAGGGCAAAAAAATCATTTTATCAATTATAAAAAATCTTTCCAGATTTGTAATTCCTTATGTAGAAGGAATCTCAAGATTCAAAATAAGGGGGAAATGATCAAAAAGCAATGAGGAATTTGTAGAAAAATTATGGATTTTTTTTCAAGAAAAATAATAATAAAATATTCGAAAAGTGACAAATTACCAAAATACCCTTGAAAGAATGGATAATTAGAGAAATGCCACTCTAATTAGAATCAGAGCATCTACTGTGACCATCCGAGCAAAATCCTTCAAACTCAAATCTCAACTGTTGAATCTCCTCCAAATTTTGATATTATCTAGAACGAACACACACGGATCATCACATCCAACGACTAGTATTCAAAGCCAAGGTCGGTAAGGCTATGATCGGAGTTGATATCTCCGAAAAATTATCCAGAGAGTTCGATCTCTAAATAACGAAGATTCTGGAGCTCTCAATGTTTGTTTAAGCTCCTCCTATAAAGTTTGAATTAGGAGCAACAATACGAAATAAGAATCGAGAAAGGTTGATCCCCTAATCGAAGGCAATAAGCGTTTAGATTATGGGTCTCCTACTCGCAAATTTCTTCCAAATTCGAGAGCAATCCTCCACCATTTATCTTCGAACTTCTAAATAACAAAGATTCTGGAGCTCTCAATATCGGTTTAAGCATCTCCTATAAAGTCTGAAGTAGGAGCAACAATACGAAATAAGAATCGAAAAAGGTCGATCCCCAATTGAAGGCAATGAGCGTTTAGATTATAGGTCTCCTACTCTTAGATTTCTTCCAAATTCGAGAGCAATCCTCCACCATTTCTCTTTAATTTTATTCCTACAGTTTCTCAACAAGATTACCAAAAAGTTCTATGAAGGAATAGAGTGATGAAAGTGCCTAGAAACCATTCCCCCAATTCAATCCGCCATTGAAGAACTTCAAGAAAAACTTGAAAATCCAATCCGAGGATACATGATGACTCGTCGAGCAAAAATGATTCCAATCAGTTTTTACACCTCCAAAGAATGCTTCCATAGAAGACCACGAAGAAAAATAACCTCGAGAGCGTGCCGAATTGAAGGAAATAGGTTTCAAAATTAAATTAGGGATAAGAGTCGAATTCCTATCTACGATCTCTTTTCCTTCAAATTAAGGATTCCTCTACTTTCAGAGGAAGAAGTTTAGTAAACTTGATGAAGGAATTGAGAGCTGAAACGTCGTAGAACAAACTACCCACGAGATCAAAATCTGGCGTTTCGAGTGTGTAGCATACCGAGAACGATTTCTAGAAGTTAAGGTCCTACACTCAAAGACGTTCCTACAAAACCAATTCCTTTAGCTTGAAGATAAGATATGAAAGAGGTTCAATGTAGAAATAGGGCCTTGAAATCCCTAGAATCGGCTACCCAATAAAAAATCCTTTCTTTTATCTTCAGCGATAAATCATATTTTGGATGAACTTTAGAAGCAAATATCTTAGGCTACGATCTACGAGAAGGTATCAAATAAATCCCTAGTCCTTCCTTGTAACACCCATCTTTAAGTTTCACGAAGACATCAAGGAGAGAAATGCTGTAAATGTGGCTGTACAGACCGAGTTTCAGATAGCGGCGAAGCGAAAAATGTGCATCTTCTTCCTGTTCAGAGGAAGAAAATGATGATATGGCAAGTTCAACTAAACTATCCAAGTCAACTCAAAATTTGATCTTTTTTCGGGTTTTCTCAATTTTAACCCCATTCCAGACTGATTCTCATAAAAACATTATGGTTTCATAAACTAGACACAATAAGGAGTACGTGGAAGGAAATTTGAAGTAATTCAGATATTGGAAGCTCAAGAATAGAGGTCCCAAACGTCTGCGATGAGGCAAGTAGCCACCTTGGACTCTTTGTTAAGAAATACTTGTAGAAATCGCTTGGATTTTCATATGAACCCTAAACCAAGTATGAATTAAGGATATATGAAAAAAAAACCCAAAGAACCCTCAGTTAAGACCCTGAACCGATCAAATAGCTCGAGATTTAAGTAACGTTAGAATAACCCACAATAGTATGTTGAGGTTAGATATGAAATTTAATGGTCATTGGATAAGGATAACTAGGTAAACCAAGAAACTGTGTAAAATGACCACAATGCCCCTAAGGTAATTTACCTTCAGCTCATGATCTAGATGACCTTCAAATGCTATGAAATTCATCAGTAGATCTTATTTTATGAAATGTTATATGAATCCTTATCCCAAGAGGTTATATAAGGTAATGAAGTTTGGGAGTTATTGGAAAACTTTAGTTAGCAAAACCAAGATATGGGAGAAAATGCTATTTATATGACTTTTTCCATAAAGCACGATGTTTATATATGTTTTGTAGTCAATGTTGCCAATGTTTGCTGCACACAAAAAAAAGATAGGGATGTTAAATTTTTAAGTCACTTTTGAAAAGTATGATAGATAAATTGGGTAACAAATTATTGTTTTCAACTACATGTCATCCTCAGGCTCATGAGCAAACTGAGGTGGTTAATAAAATATTAGAAGCATTGGTTAGAGCTATTATTTATAAGAATATTAAGTTATAAATTGGGTAACAAATTATTGTTTTCAAATCCATGTCACCTTCAAATTAATGAGCAAACTTTGATGGTTAATAGAACATTAGAAGCATTGCTTAGGACTATGATTTGTAAGAATATTAAGTCTTGGGGCGAATGTTTGCCACTCATTGTTCTCTTTTTGAAGTTGTTTATGGATTTAATCCACTTACATGTCTTGATTTGCTTTCTATTCATTCTAATATTTTTGTGAGTAAAGCAGCCACAAGTAAGGCAAATGGGATCAAAACATTGCATAAAGAGGGGAATGAGACAATTGAGAAACAAAATTTCAATGTTGCTTCAAGAATTAACAAAGAACGGAATGAAATCATTTTTCAACCCGGTAGCTGAGTTTGGATACATTTTCGCAAGGAGTGAGTCTCATCTCAAAGGAAGACAAAGTTACATCCAAGAGGGGATGACCCTTATCAAGTCCTTGAAAGAATTAATAACAATGCATATAAAATGATCTTCCATGAGAATTTTCAGCACATCCTACTTTCAATGTTGCTGATTTGAGTCTTATTGATGTAGGTGATGATTTTCTAATTCGAGGACGAATCTTTTTGAAGAGGGGGAAGATGATAAGGATCACGTTGTTCCAAATGTTCCAACTGGACCTATTACACGATCCAAGGCCAAGAAGATTCAACAAGCATTCATTTTTCATCTACAAAATTGGATAGGCTCAGTTCAACTATTATTTCATGTGTTACAAGCTTATTAGATTGAGAAAGGACCATTTGGAGCTTCAAAAGTGAATATTTACACGATTGAAGGAGCAGATGAAGTTGCAAGCATCATTACATGAATTGTTAGAAAATTTTATTTATTTTTAATTTCATAAAGTTTGTAATGGTAGAATTGTCAAATTGACTTCGTCTTTTGTGGAGATTCAAGAAGATCGAGATTAAATCCCGGCCACTAACTTCTTTTGTGGGGAGACTGTAAATACCCACAAATTATTATGTAAAAATTTGATTTGTGATGAATGAAATTGATCTCTCAAGTTGAGAAGTTCCCCTTCAAAATGTGACCTCATCTATGCCATTTATAAGTTTCATGCCATTATTGTGGTAGAATTGCATGTGAGCCATTTAGTCAAGCTTGATATTGTGTGGTTGGGTGAAATTCTCAACCTTCTACTTATTTTTTGGATTTCTTTTCTCCGTATTCATTGTAATTTATCGTGATACAAACAATTTTATTTTTCTAGGGAATGTATTAAGCACATGAATTTATTAATTACGATGAACTTTTGTATAAAACGAAGTAAATACAAATGGAGTAACATGAGATAGAAGTAAACATAGTAATAAAAAGAAACTACATAAACATAAAGGAAGTTAATCCCATTTTACAATATAAATATTGTTCAAATTGTAGTTAAGAAATAGTTTTGAAAACTAGCCACTCCATATCAATCTATGTTTGGAAAACTAAAATAAAGAAAAAAAATATATATTTTTCAAAAACTTAGTTTGGAGTGAAATTTTGCTTAAAATTCAATTTTTTTTTTAATAAAAGGATAAAATACATAATTTTGAAAAAAAAACAAAATAGTTATTAAAAAGGGCCTAATTTTTAACATATCTATCCTAAAGGAATGCATGGACTCTAGTGACAATGCTGCTTCAACTGTGTGATAGATCATGTGAAGTTAACGTGACAATAATAATTAGGTTCTAAAGCTCAAAAATATGTGGATAAATTTCATATATTGAGGTGCGGAAAACATATACACACGGGCAACTAAAAATGATAGATCCACTATAAGGGCATTTGGTTTAGTGGTATGATTTTTTCTTTTTTTACAAATTAGTTTAAAATTAATGAGTTTAAAATTACCCAACAAATATCAATTTTCAAATGGAATGGAGACATAAGACTATTCCAAAAAAGAAAAGGATAAAAGAAAAATATTAAATACATTTTCAACTATTGCATTTGATTGAGAGATATTAGGGTCAATATAAGAAAAGTATATCATTAACTAATTTTCATGGACACATGAATCCTTACCATACTAAAATGACTGTTTTTATTGTTATCAAACCAATAACAATTCACACGAGCTAAATCTTCCAATTGATAATTAGGTCAGAGAAAGAACTTGAATTTATTTTTATATCTATCAACATGTTTGCTACTTTTATCTAAAACTTGATCACGAGTTTTTCTTATTTGCATTGTAAAATTATGTATTTCTATATGGATACCATTTCTATTTCTAGAATTGAAACAAATTAGAATTCTGAACTCTCACGACTTCTCGGTGATAGGAAATTTTCCCGAAGCAAATCATAATGATTTTTGGTTCTCTTTTCATTCATTTTTTGATTTATTGCAATGGGTTTACTAAAACTCTTCCCGTAGGTATAGTATTTTTCTTGATATATTTGATTAATTTAGTACTTATTTTTATGAATTAATAAAATACATATGGTTTGATATATAATAAATTGTCCATCATTTTGTACAACCAACATGTTCAATAATAAATATTTATTTTTTAATAATTCCTTATTAACCTGAAACTCCTTGGGAACTATCAGAATCTCCAAATTCATTTCTCATCTTTAAATACAAGATATAGTAAATTTTATGAGATTTATCCGTTTAAGCTAGAGACAATATACATTGATATTATTCATGCCAATTAAGGAATTATACTATCTCAATTAAAAAATAAAATATCTATTTAGGAAGAAATAAAGTTCCTCTTATGTGTTCTTGTATTGTTTTTTCTTTCTACTATATTTAAGTCAAATCATTCGAGAGTTTTTTTTCTTGGCTAGTATTACAGGAGATTTTTTTTTCTTTTCAATTACTTTCTTTTTTATTTTTACTAATAATGGAATTTTCTTTTTTATTTAAATTTAAAAGAAAGAATTTGATGGGTATGATCCATGGATTACTCTAAACCAAAGTTTTAGATTAATATAGAACAACTTAGTATTTTTTCCTTAGTTCTCATCCAATCAAAAAAAATAATTTTTTTATTGTTCAATGGGTTGAATTCTTAATTTATTGTGAGATAATTAAAATTTTCCTTATAAATTTTTTCAATAAGTTCAAAATTATTACCCTAGGTTCAAAATTTATTCTTAATCAAATTTTTGAGTGGGCTTGACTTAGTTGATACATGATTTATGTTGTCTCTCATTTTCTTTTAGTTTGTTTGAAAAAACACATCCATCAATTCCGATTCTTTCTTTTTCTATTTATTGTTTTTCGATTGAGATGTATGGATCCATGGTCCTATGTGTCTGCATAAAACTTATACATGGATTAATGAAAATGTGCAAAAGCTAATTTAGTTCGCTGACTCGGTTCAGTTTCAAGACATACATCAAGCAAGAACCAATAATTTTATCTCTATTAAACAGACATTTCAAGTCAATTGAACCTGATTACATATTACAACTTAAATAAACTTAACATAATATGATATGAACTTTATTTATGTCAATATTTCTTAACAATATTAATTGAAATATATCCAAATGATTTGAGAACAAATTCTAAAAACACAATGATAAATTTCAAACCTTAAGGTGCATAAAGCACATGGACTAGCAACGAAAAACGATAGATTAGTAAGAAAGACATTTGGTCAAATAATATTGTTAAGTTAAGGAATCACTATAAGGAGAGTAAGATTCGGATTACCTTGTTGATCGAATATCTCAAGGCAAGAACATTGTTTGAGATTCGAATCACTCCACAAGCAAGATCGATCATGTCTAGCTTGAATGATTCTTGTTGATCAAATATCTCAACACAAAAACACTTGTTTGAGATTCGAATCACTCCACAAGCAAGATTGATCATGTCGAGCTTGAATGATTCTACATGCAACCTAAACTACATATAATTGCAAAGAAACATAGCCATTAGCTAAAGAAAAGCACAAATGCTTCTTTTACTATATTTTCCAAGTCTCCCTATAAATACAACATACATGGCTTTATATAGTCTCAAAATCAAACTATTAAAGGCATTCCAAGAGTTGTAACATTCATACTTTATGACTATAATTAACTATTATGTAATTGTAACCTAAAGTAAATAAAAAGTCTTAAAATACATTAATGAAATACAATAACTCTAAATTGCTCTAAAATGTAATCCACCAAAATTTATAACATGAAACTTCATTCTTCTTCAATGTGCCATGAATTGACATATCTTTTGATAATTTCAACAATATTTTCTTCAAATCTTCATTGAAGAATATTGTATGATTGATGTCTCTTGGTCCATATCAAATATTATCATAATAAGGTCAATGAGGGGAATACACCAATTGTTGGGCAACAAAGTCAACACAAAGAAATTAGAAAAGAAATATGAAAACTTGAGTTGTGAAAGGTGTAAATTGGAAAGAATATTAGTGCCCGAGGATAATGTAGTATTATGAAAACTCGCTAGATTGAATCTTCAAAGATTAATGTAAATTTTGTGAAAATTTAGAGGAACCTTTTTAGTATGTTTGCAATAGCTTAGTCATGCAGCAACAACGTAATGCTTCTAATACTCTTCCTTATGATTAAATACTAATGGTTCGTGAGGTCAGAAGTCTTTCTTTAATGTTAAGGATATTTAGTCCTAAAGTATAACTTACCATATATATCATATTTGATCTTTTATTATAGGATATTTGTCTTCTATCACAACTCTTTTCATTTATTGTTATTCCCCTATCCTTTATAATTTATTTGATTATTTGAGAACTTCATTTATGTCGGGTGGTTTTAGCAAATACATGAGATTATAATGATGGTGTTAATATAACACATGCGGAAGCAATTTGGATCTTAGGCACTTTTAGAACATCAATTATAGTAAATAACTAGCATGTTCATGAGTATTAAAACTTAATGAGTTTGAATACTAACCTTTTGTAGTTCAAATTCCTTTTTCCTCACAAATCGGTTTCGAACCACCACTAGTGTCTTCTCCACTATCCTCCGGCCTTAGAACGGGATTGTGGAATCCGGTGAGTGACTAAACTTGGGAGGGATTTTGTATATATGAAGAGAGTGTTTGTGAGAGGTTTTTCTGAAGGTTTTTCGCCAAGAAGAAGACATTTCTTGTTTTATGATCACTCTATTTATAGAGTCATGTTTGCATGTTCATGCAAATTTGAGATCACCAAATTTTGACACTAAAAATTCTACTCAAATGTTTGGGATTACGTGGCAAGCATGCATACTTGAGTTAACAAAATTTTGACACTCAAAATTTTACTCAAATTTGTAGGGTTTATTTGGCAAACATGCAAGTTTGGTTAAACAAAATTTTGACACCTCAAAATTCCACTAATACGGATTTTTCCATTAAATGAAGTCAACATTTTGACTTTCTTCATTTTGATTCAACAATCAATTGGAATTATAAATTTTAAAATAAAGTAATATTTAATGATTAATTAAATATTTAATTAATATTTAATATTAATTCAAATGCCAATCTCAATTAATTCCGACACATATTTGATTAAGATATTAAATTTTATTTAAATATCTCAGATTCTTTCTTTTTGTTTAATTCGTAAATAAATCAAAAATGCAGTTAAATATATCGTATATATGTAGTGCATTCTCCCTAACTTGAATTTGAACACTTCGAACTCACTCGTCACACTGTTTTATGGTTTAGTCCGATATGAGCTACCAGAAGGACCTAATGGAACTACAGATCATGAGCTCCAATGATCCAAGATTAACCGGTTAAACTCAATAACTTTGTTAACTAACATTCGTTAAGTACTAGGACATTCCACTATAGCCTAGTAGTTGCACTCCCCTCACTATAGATATATTTTTGTCCATTTGATATAACCATGATTAGTAAGTCGATCCTTCACAGGTTGTTGGTAACTAGAGCTGGGTCAATTTACCGTTTTACCCCTGAAGTTACTTCTTGTTTCTTTTGTCTCACTGATCCTCTAATGAACAATTGGTTTGTGGTCCAACCAGTAAACCGGATCCCTCTTAGGCCAATGAGAGGGTGGGGCCCCTTGTTCAAGACCTAAAAGTGGGTAGGAGTGAATTCCATCTTGCACCCCACGTCCTCAGCCATTTATCCAGTCTTACCCTGAAATGGGAGACCTATTGAGTTGGCGAACTTGAGCCACTCTCACCCATGCAAATCTAAGGATAATTCCGAATAAACAAGGAGTTCATGGTTAGCTCAAGATTAAGATCGAGTTACTTAGGTCATCGAGTGAAAAGAAAATTAGTCTCAACAGTAAACGACATTATAAAGTGAGAGTGATTTTCTTCATGGTTCAATCTTATGCAATACTCATTGCATAGGACGCCCCCACTTACATGTCTCCACATGTACAATTTTAGTGATCGCATTGTTTATATCATATACAAAAGTGGGCTGCATCCATAGTGTCCTCAGGATAAGGTACTCAGCCTTATCCTTATACTATAGATCATATTGACTATATACTTGAACTTGATCAACTCTTATGTCTCTACAAATAGTTCAAGTAATCATACTATAGCCAGAGTGTTCTTAGTTTATTGGATTTAGATTAATGATCGTAAAGTTCACTTTATTCAATAACAACCTTTACTGAATAAACAACAATAATAACTTTATTGAAAATAAAATATGCTTTTGTTTACAAACTATGAGTTTTAGGACATAAAACCCAACAAGCTCCCACTTGGACTAAAACTCTAGTGGGGTTTTATAATGTTGAGTAGAGAGAAAGACATAAATACAATAAACTATGGCATCACATACTCATGCCTTTTCTCCCACTTTCCCTAGATTACCTAACTCGTAGTCCTAGACTCACTAAGTGCCCTTCATACACTTTAGCCGTGCGGGGCTTTATAAATGGATCAGCAATGTTGTGCTCTGAAGCTATCTGTGTGACGATCACATCTCCTCGTAACACAATCTCTCTTATGAGATGATATTTGGGCTCAATATGTTTTCCTCGCTTATGGCTTCTTGGTTCTTTTGAATTCGCAAACCCTTTGCTCGTGATCCTGTTCAATGAACCCCTCTGGTTGAGCCATATAGATACTCTCTTCAAGATTGCCGTTTAGAAAGGATTTCTTAGCATCCATTTTCCAAATTTCATAATTATAAAATGTGGCAATAGACAAGAGTATTCTAATTTATTTAAGCATAGCAACAGGAGAGAAGGTTTCTTCATAGTCCACCCCCTCTCTTTGGGTATAACCCTTTGCTACTAGTTAAGCTTTAAAGGTCTGTACCTTACCGATTTGGTCTCGTTTTCTCTTATAGATCCATTTGCAACCAATAGGTTTTACCCTATCTGGTTGATCTACAAGTTCCCAGATTGAATTGAAGTACATTGACTCCATTTCAAGATTCATGGCTTTAATCCACTGATCTCTATCTTCATCATTCATTGCTTGTTCATAGGTCAATGGATCCTCAATCCATCATCAGGTATGATGACTTGAGTTTCTGCCAAACCCAAGTAACAATCAGGTTGAGTTATAACCCTCCCACTACGTCGAGGCATTCTCAACTCTTGAGAAGGATGTGATTGACCATAAGTGTCCACTTCATCAACAACTCTTATTGAAGAACTAGCTTGATCAACAACTCTTGTTGTTGTATCAATAGCTTCTTTAGAAATCTCACTTAATACTTGTTCGCTACGAGGTTGATGATTTCTTACGTAATCTTCCTCTAATAATGTAGCGTTTGTTGATACAAACACTCTATTTTCTTGAGGGTCATAAAACAAACCACCTTTCGTCTCTTTGTGGTATCCTACGAATAGACATAATTTTGAACGACGTTCTAATTTCTTGAAATTTTGCACCAACACATGTGCATCCCCAAATTATGAAGTGACGTAAACTACCTTTACGCCCTTTTCATAACTCATAAGGTGTTTATGAAACACTCTTAGTAGGAATCATGTTCAAAATGCATGTAGCAGTCTCCACTACATATCCCCAAAACGGATCGGGTAATTGAGCGAAACTCATCATAGATCGAACCATGTCTAACAAAGTTCTATTTCTCTTTTCTGATACACCATTTTGTTGAGGCATACCAGGGGCTGAGAGTTGTGACCTTATTCCATGTTCTATCATATAGTCCTAAAATCTTAAGTCCATGTACTTTCCTCCTCGATCTGATCGAAGTGTTTTAATAATTTTACCTAATAGATTCTCAACCTCAGTCTTATACTCTTTGAATTTTTCAAGAGCTTTGAGCTTGTGACGCATTAGATAAAGATAGTCATACCTTGAATAATCCTCAATAAATCTGATGAAATATTCATACCCTCCTCGTGCTTTGACATTCATTGGACCACAGAGATCTGTATGCACGAGTTCTAAGGTTTTTTTGGCTTTATAACCTTTTTCGAAAAACGATCGTTTAGTCATTTTACCCTCAAGACAAGACTCACATGGAGGTAAAGAGTTGTCTTCTAACTTATTTGGATGTCCATTTTTATCCAGGCTATCAATCCTATTGAGATTAATGTGGCCTAGTCTTAAGTGCCAAAGATAGGTATTAGGAGAAATCTTTTGTCATTTATTTTGAGTTTTAGCTTTTTTAAACATCTCGGTATTTAAAATGGCTTTTATTTCGCTCGATTTTTACATATATAAGTTGTTTTCTAATTTTGCAGAACAAATATGAATACCTCTTTTGCAAATGAACAAGAGATAGATATTAGATTTCTTTTCATTTCAGGAATAAAAAGTACATTATCTAATATAATGAATCTATCTCCAAAAAACAACTTTAAATTTCATACTGATCTTCCTGAGACAGCCTCTCCTGTTCCAACCCTGAGTGTTATTTCACCGTTCGCAAGCATTCTCTAGAAGCTAATTTCCTGGTAAAAAGAACAAATATGATTAGTCACCCCTGAATCTAGTATCCAAGTTGAGTTTTCATACTCTACTGAACATATTTCTACAACGAGTAAATCATATTTACCTTGTTGTGTCTTTTCGGCTTTATTCTCTGCAAGGTATTTTGGGCAGTTTCTCTTCCAGTGCCCGTTTTCGTTGCAATGGAAACATTTTTCTTTATCTTCTTTTTGAACCTTGTGTTTGCGGTTAGTAGGAATTTTATTTTTCCCTTTACCCTTCTTCTTCATCAAAACACTTTTAGAAGTTGAAGGTCCAGGCTTAATTTTTTAGTACGATCCACGTAGTAATTTTTTGGAGATAGCAACATTTGCTTCTCCTGTTTGTCCCTTGTTCGTTAAGAGGGATTGATAAGTCTGTAGCTCATTGAGAAGAGCAGTCAAGTTATATTCTATTTTTTTCATTACCACATTTCTGCGGAACTGACTTGACTCTTCTCATCAATGACAACTTCATTTTCTTCTGTCACATTGAAATTGACCATCATGTCTAGGACATGTTCTCTAACTGAGGTCGCTTCTTACATACGACAGTTGTAAATGTATTTTATGGCTTCATGTCTAAGGGAGAAGGACAGTTGTCCAAACATCCCTTTTAGAGATTCCATAACTCTTAGTAATTCTTCGGAAGTGTGACCCGCCATTTTTAGACCTCAGAGATCTGTCCCAACAATGCTATCGAATGAAAAAGCCAAAGTTGGGAACGGACCTAAGAAATCCTATCCATTTCTAGAGTTTGTGTTGTTTCGACTCCCATGTTACAACCCTCCAAATGGGTAGTAGCTTTAGGGAAACATGTAGGTGGAACATGGGAATCTCACGGTGCAACCTAGTGGTGGAGACCATAGGAGGTGTTGATATACTTCCTTCTCCCACTTACTATAAATATTTTCTCTATTCACCTTGTTATTGACTCATGCAAATACCTTCCGAATGGAGGACGCTCCCAGGGCGACACAAGGCCGAGCACGAATCTCACGGTGTGAATTTTTTAGAGATCGTAAAAGGAAAACGATGTATCTCATATATCTTTTTCCTCCCACTAAGTATTTTAGACGGTTGGGTATACCTATTATTTCGTTATATTCCGACTAATTAAATATAGCTTAAGTCTAGGTTATTTTTCTAAAACTTATATCACTTAAGCATGCTCATAAAACTGACAAGCATGCATGCTTGAGTTAACCAAATTTTGACACTCAAAATTCCACTCAAATTTGTGTGGTTTATTTGGCAAGCATGCAAGTTTGGTTAAACCAAATTTTGACACCTCAAAATTCCACTAACATGGATTTTTCCATGAAATGAAGTCAACATTTTGACTTCCTTCATTTTGATTCAACAATCAATTTGAATTATTAATTTCAAATTAAAGTAATATTAAATGATTAATTAAAGTATTTAATTAAGATTTAATATTAATTCAAATGTCAATCCCAATTAATTCCGACACATATTTGATTCAAATATTTAAATCTTATTTAAATATCTCAGATTCTCTCTTTTTTTTAATTCGTAAATAAAACAAAAATGCGGTTAAATATATCGTATATATGTAGCGCATTCTCCCTAAATTGAATTCGAACACTTCGAACTCACTCATCACACTGTTCTATGGTTTAGTCCGATATAAACCTTGAATCAAGAAGTAATTCAAATTGATATTTGGAAAGAAAAAAAAGCTATATTTAATTATAATTTACTAGTGTCTTTATAACATGTTAATTGAAGAGAGCAAACAACAAGAATAAACAAACAATGGAAATTTGTGTAGGTATGATTCTCTTCAAATCTTGGAAACTATGAGGATTCCTCTTATTTCTTGACATCAAGACTTACTTTTTTGGGACTTGGACCATAAACAGTCATCTACTCTTACTCCTACTCCCTTCTATAAGAATCAACATAGCATAACCATTCCATGAAGGCTGAGGTAATCTTATAAAAGAAGATGAGGGTACCACTTTCAAATCATTCCACGAGGACTTGAGAAAGTTTTGTAAAAGAAGATGAGGGTACCACTTTCTATTGCAGAATTTTTATGTGAATAGAGAATGAACCATATTCTTGGGAGATAAGATAGAGCCTCGAGCCTAACTTCAAAGGCATTACACAAATTGTTCTATGATATTTTTTCTAGGAACTCTTTGTTATGTTGTGCGCTGAAGGTTTTAGGAAAGGGACATAGATTCTCTATTGCACTGATCTTCCAATAGAAGTTTTACCTAGGTCATCTGTCGTCACAATCTTTTTTAGGAAGATGCACCAAAATAACCAGTGAACAATAACATTTAAAGAAGTTTCAGAGAGCAAGAAGAGGATTGTGATAGAAGTTGCCCTAGGTAAAACTTCTTTAAATGTCTTAGCCAATCATGACCTCATAATCAGGAGTCTCTTGGACAACAATAGCATATGGACAACAAATGTCTTAGCCAATTGTAACGGTTATGATTGCTCAAGGCGTGTCGCCCAAATAACTGATAAACAATAACATTGTCCAAATAACAACCTTGGACAACAAATTGTTTACAAGAATGGATGAGACATGCAACATGCAACCACAGGCAACACGCCTTGGGCAATCATGACTGTGACATCTGCCCCCACACAGTTTATTGGATAAGGCTGACTTTAGGTCTCTCGATGCGCTTCCAGCTGATCTCATAATGAGGAGTCTCTTCCAACCTACTAGGTGCTGTTGAAAAGTACTTCTCGGTTTGTTGAGTCTTCATGTCTTCTCTGTTCGTGTCTTTCCTACTTTATTCGCTTAAAACTTTTTCTTAATTGTATGACGTCATATCACCTACTTCTGCTTGATGTCTTCTTGGTCGAAATAATAACGTTTCAAGTTACTAACGTGGACAACAAGGAGAGTCCGCATCCATAAGAGCAATTAGATTCTATATGATGTCTTCATAATCTTATGGATAACTTTAACTTGTCCATAATATTTTCACACCAGTCTTTGGTTTTGTTGCTTTGAACTCGAAGTTGATCTGACCTTAACTTATATGAACTCTTTATTTTTCTTGAAATTATTGTGGTTGACGCTTCTGACTGACCCTTCTCTACATCCGTCTAGATGATATTTCTGTGTGAACATGTGTTGCTTCAATGGTTTGTTTTTGTCTCCCTTCTTTAGTATCTGACCTTGTTTTTGTCTCTCCTGGTGGGGATAAATCCATTATTTGACCTTGTTTTGCGTCGTGGTGTTCATGTAGTGGCAACAAGATTTCTATTGAGATTGGCTCACTCGAGCTCCCCTTTTCAATTACAACAATAGCAGAAAGCGTAGATTCATCATGGCTATGATTATTTTTCAACTGTTGTATCGACATCATTTTCAACCCTCTTGGTTGATGGATGTTTTTCTGAACGATCGTCGGGTTAGACTCCGTTACTGCTAGACATTTTGCTAGGGGCATGTAAATGACTTTGTGTTTCAGCAGGACGTTCATTCCTGACACGACGTCGAAGTCATCCATTTCAACTATCACTAAACAATTTTCCTAGTCCAAGGCTCTAGCTTGATTAGAGTTCTCATTGTGACTCTTAAGACAGACAAACCTTCCAATTTGACGGCGTTCATCTTTCCTGTATCTTGATGCCAAAGGATGTTAAAATATTTTGCATCGGTCTCCATCATGTTGTGGGTGGCTTTAGAGTTGACAATGGTGTTTCTTACTACTTTGTGCTTTATCCAGACCTCGACATGCATAATATATATATATTCATTTAACTATAAGACATATGGTCCAGGGTAAATTGTAAGTCTTGTACTCATTAATATTATAATGGCTACTACCTAAATTATAACCTAAAGTTGATAATTGATGTTCAATTAGCCAACCTTAAATTTGTAATCATTGTGAAGTGATTGAAATTAGAATGGAAGTAGTTTAAACTCCTAGTACCTTAAATGAAGTTGGTCTCTTATAATAAAACACAAATTTCTCTTTAATATCATTAATACAATTATGCTTCATATTGAACCTACCAAACATGAAACTAAACCTACTTTCAATTTAACTCCATTTTATTGTCATATTGAATGACGTGCAGGATATATTCTTGGTTTACCTTGATATTTCATATTAGTTAAGTTTTTTGCAAAATCACAATTTGACAATAACAAAGATGAACTTGAGTCTGTATATTATTTTAAAGAAAATTTCTTTCTCCATCTTATTCCTAATAACTATTCAACTAAATTCATATTATGCTAAGAAACAAATTTCATCCAAACAAATTTTATTATCATACAACATAGATGACAATTATAGCCTTCAAACAAAAACTAGAGTAGTTGTGGTGAATGGGATAGAAACTCTAGTGTTCATCCATAATATACAACCACTACCTAAATTATGACCTATAAATTTGAAAACACAAGTTTTAGTTGAAAATTACATAAAACAATCTCCTAAATCCAAGAACTCGTGTCCAATTAGTCAATCCTAAAGATAGCAACTAACATAGAGTAATTGAAGCTCCACATGAAGTAATTTAAAGTTCGAGTTACTTAACTAAATTTCATCTCGTCTTTAGTAAAACATGAGTTGCACTTAAGTTCATGAAATATTTGACTCCAACTCTTAGTACTATTAATGCAATTATATTTCATATGAGTTTGTCATAAATCAAACTATGTTACATTCAATACAACTTCATTTTCTTGTCATAGGAAGCAAAATAGAAGAATTAAATCAAACAAACTGATGAACTGAGCCGAATAAATCCAACCCAACCCAAACGGATTAGTTTGATTCATTTGTTGGGTTGTAGTTTATTTGAACACTTGCATACTAGACCATCAACTTTTTGTTTTATAGTCCAACAACCGCTCAAGAAAATAGATTTCAAACTTGAGAGAAAAAAGTATACGGATGATAGCAAAAGAATGAGCCTCAAAGAAAACAATTCAACACCCTAGTGTATATTCTTCCATCTTAATCTTCAGAAACCAAAAATTAAGGCAATTAAAACTATAATGATGATGCTCTTTTTTAATATCATTTTATCTTTTCCACTTTCAATAGGCATGCCTACCCAAATCCTAAATTTCGATGTTTGCTTTACTTGTGTATTCCACGATATGTGTCTCAAATGGAACTATCAAACTAAAACTTACATTATTTTCTTCTCAATACAGTAATTGTCGCAAACCCTATGTAAATAATTTAACAGCGGTCTAGTCTAAAAGATATAATAATAATGATTATTTCTCATGGATTTCATTAACAAAGAAAATAAATGAAATAATGATGATACATTCCATAAAAAACATAATATATAGCCCATATTAAGGGCATTTGGTCTAGTGGTATGATTCTTGCTTTGGGTGCAAGAGGTCTTGAGTTCAATTCTCGAAATGCCCCTCTAAAAGAAAAAAAGCACTAAAATGATTATCGTTTTGGGTGTGAGAGGTCTCAAGTATATCGTTTCTACAATAAAGGCATTTGGTCTAGTGGTATGATTATCGTTTCGGGTGTGACTTATTAATCATCAGGGCAGGTTTATGAAAAAGAAATTCCGATTCTTTTGTCTTTTAAAATCTCCTACCTTATCAATCATCAGGCAGGTTTATGAAAAAGAAATTCCGAGCCTGACTTAGTCAGCTATTTGAATAGCCTAAAGTCATCATAGCCTCTCCACCGGTTCCGAATTTCAAGCCCATTTAATCAATCCGCCGAAATGCCCCTCTAAAAGAAAAAAAGCACTAAAATGATTATCGTTTTGGGTGTGAGAGGTCTCAAGTATATCGTTTCTACAATAAAGGCATTTGGTCTAGTGGTATGATTATCGTTTCGGGTGTGACTTATTAATCATCAGGGCAGGTTTATGAAAAAGAAATTCCGATTCTTTTGTCTTTTAAAATCTCCTACCTTATCAATCATCAGGTTGGTTTATGAAAAAGAAATTCCGAGCCTGACTTAGTCAGCTATTTGAATAGCCTGAAGTCATCATAGCCTCTCCACCGGTTCCGAATTTCAAGCCCATTTAATCAATCCGCTTTGTACCTTATTGTTGATCGAACCAGTTGCACGCTAGGCCCAAATTCTCTCTCGCTAGGCCCAAATTCTCTCTCAGTCACCTGGAGACGAAAGTAAGATCAGATCTGAAGTTTACAAATCGAAGAGAAAATGGATCTGAGTTATACACGCTTTCATTTTCAAAAGCTTCGGGTGTGACTTATTAATTATCAGGCAGGTTTATGAAAAAGAAATTGTCATTCTTTTGTCTTATAAAATCCCTTACCTTATCAATTATCAGACAGATTTATTAAAAAGAAATTCCGAGTATGACTTAGTCATGCTATTTGAATAGCCTGAAGTCATCATAGCCTATCTACCGGTTCCGAAGACTCCTTCGGCATCAATGTGCTCCAATGAAAGAGATCATACCCTTTCCTGAACCAAAACTGGGCACAAAACGTCGAGGTAGAAAGTCGAAAGCAAGCTCTTTTCGTGTATACACAATCTCGAAGCCCAATTACCTCACGGGCTGTCTCATCAACCCTTGCGAGTATGAGTGCTTGGTAAGAGAGAATGTCGAATGAGAAAGACATTCGATTACGACAACATTCGCAACTACCAAAGTGCACTAAACCTAGTAGAGATTTTCGACCTAACGATAATGGAACTTCAAGCCCATTTAATGAATCCGCTTTGTACCTTATTGTTGATCAAACCAGTTGCACGCCAGGCCCAAATTCTCTCTCAGTCACCCGTAGATGAAAGTAAGATCAGATCTGAAGTTTACGAATAGAAGAGAAAATGGATTTGAGTTATACACGCTTTGATTTTCAAAAGCTTCTCTTGGCTACGGTACTTTATTCAGAATGTGCAACAATATAGTCATCTCTTAGCCGTGTATAGAGAATTCATTGATCATTTCCTTGGCGGATAACACAAATGAAATCGATTCCCTGACCGCCCATCTCATGAGTCCATTCTTGTCTTGTTGGTTTGTTGTACTATTCTATACCTCTCTCGATTGATCGAACGACGTTCGACAGCTGGGAGGGCCTATTGTGAGGGAACTTTCCATTTCATGGTAGGCAAATTTAAAGAGGTAGATGTGTATGTCCACGGTGATCAAGGTAGAGCGACTCCTTCTTTAAAAGAGGTTGGTTTTATCAAAACTGTTAAATCCGCTTTCATTAAAGAAAAAATAGAAGCCCTTGGTTTGGCAGATGTCAATTCGTATGGCAATGTGGACTCGACTCAGGATGAGGATTCTGCTTTTCATACTGCTGCTATGAGCTGAAAGAGCTGGTAAGCTATCTCACTAAACGAAAAGAAAAAGCACATACGGGTTGACCTCGTTACAAGTGGCGGGGGCTAGCCAAAGAAGGTCAGTCGAACTAGGTTAGGACCCTTGATCTGGTTCAGCTAGGTTCTTCCATGCGAAAATGTATGTGTATCCGTATCTTCTTTTTGTTTATACGTTTGGAGAAACCTGCTAACCCCGCCTAATATGGAAAATCAACCCAAGGGAAAGTATGGAACGGATTACCTTGATGATCAAGATCAAGAGTAAAGAAAACTCGTTTCTAAACTCGTGATTCGAATCACTCCACAAGAGGTTTGATCAATACCACTTGAATGACTCTACATGCAAGTTCTAAACACAAGAATTTGCAAAGAAAGTTTAGCTCTCAACAAAACTAAAATAGAAATTCTATTCTTAATTCCAAAATCTGATGTCTAATCAAAGAAAAGAAGGCTTTATATAGCCCTTACAACCTTAACCTATGGATATATAACTCCCAAATTAAATGGGCTAGTTAATGGTGGAATATAGTAACCTATGTGGGTTACAATATAACCTTAACTCCTATATTTAAAACTAGCTTAAATATGACAAACAAATATTTAAACTATAATAAAATAATACAATTAATAAAATGTGCTTATTGACTCATCCTTGGACTAGCTTCATAAATTCAGTGGAGTTCATTAAATGCAACTTAAAGTGCATTTAATTCATCTCTTTCTTGAAGCTCAACTTTGCACAACATATAAGGGAGGTCTCCAGCGTCTTCTAGAATTTCCTTTGATGAGCTCACCATAGCTTGAATATAACTGTATAAGGTTTGTTGTAGCTTCTTAGCTCTCGTCCTTGTAATTGGACCTTCAGGTATGGAAATTCCTTGGTCGTGGTTCATATCATTCTCCCCCTCTTGAAAAAGATTCGTCCTCGAATCAAAGCCATCACCTACATCAAAAGGACTCAAATCAACAACATTAAAAGTTGTACTAACACCGTACTTACCTGGTAAATCAATTTTATAAGCATTGTCGTTGATACGCTCAAGAACTTGAAAAGGTCCATCTCCTCGTGGTAAAAGCTTAGATTTTCTTTGAGTAGGAAATCTTTCTTTTCGGAAATGCACCCAAACCCAATCTCCTGGCTTGAAGATGACAAACTTACGCCCTTTATTAATTCGGGTAGCAACCTTGGAATTTTGTTTCTCAATTTGTTCTTTCACTTGCTTGTGAAGTTTATGAACAAACTCAACCTTGGCATTTGCATCAAAATTCACAAACTCTTTTGACGGTATGGGCAACAAGTCAAGGGGGGTTAAAGGATTAAAGCCATAAACAATTTCAAAAGGTGTGCATTTAGTAGTGCTATGAACAACCCTATTATATGCAAATTCTATAAAGGGCAAACAAACCTCCCAAGTCTTAAGATTCTTATCAATAATAGCCCTAAGCATAGCAGTCATGGTTCTGTTAACAACTTCAGTTTGTCCATCCGTTTGAGGATGACAAGTAGTTGAATATATTAGCTTAGTTCCTAACTTACCCCATAAAACACGCCAAAAGTGGCTTAAAAATTTTACATCACGATCACTAACAATGCTTTTAGGAATGCCATGCAATCGTACAACTTCCCTAAAGAACAGGTCAGCAATATGTTTTGCATCATTAGTTTTGTGACAAGGAATAAAATGAGCCATTTTACTAAATCGATCAACCACAACAAAGATGCTATCATAACCTTTCCTAGTCCTAGGTAAACCTAAAACAAAATCCATTGATATATCAATCCAAGGACCATTAGGAACCGGTAATGGGGAGTATAAACCATGTGGTTGAAGCCTAGACTTAGCTTGTTTACATGCTATGCAACGAGCACAAACTTTATGAACATCATGTCTCATTTTAGGCCAAAAGAAATGTTTAGAGAGCATATCATAAGTTTTAGAAACTCCATGGTGTGCCATTAAACCACCTCCATGAGCTTCCCTCACAAGTAGCTCACGGATGGAACAAGAAGGTATGCAAAGTTTGCCTTTTCGGAACAAAAATCCATCTAACAACAAGTA